>NW_024428611.1:10000-22258 GCF_017562075.2 Anopheles merus | reverse complement strand
ACCCCTTTATATTAAAGCCCATACCATTTTGACATTAAATTTTAATTAATTGACACTTGCAATTGATTAATTAATTATACTCAAACATTAAATTAAATAAACTCACTTTTACTCAAGGGTTCTTAAATACTTTCATTAAATACTTTACTACTTTTATCTGCCGGCCCGATCCCACAAGAACGATTAATATACAATAACAAAAGATTAAAAAATCAATTAATACTTTTAAAGCCATACTCCATAAATAATTCTTATATTAGTTGACTCAATATTTTAATTATCCATGCAGACCTTATATTCAATTTAAACTAAATCCTATTTTATTATTGCTTTGCTTATCATTATATTCATCAAAGTAGAACTGAATATTTAAATTTAAAGATCCATCCTAACAAACAAATTTCAAAACTCTCGTAAAGCTAACAAAATAATCTCCAATAACGGAGCATAGAGCAAGGTGACCGGAAACCCATTTTACCTGTAACCGTAGCATAGCCAAAATAGAACGGGGAAAATTCCCATTTTACCTGTAACGTTGAAGCACACACGTCTCCTCACGTAGTTTTGTCACTTTTAAGCATTCCTAATTTCATTCATTCATTCATTTCATTCAAATCTCAAAATTTTGAAATAACTAAAATTCTGAAGAATAAATTTAATACACCAAGCCTTCCGCGATAATAATAATATTTACACTAGTTCAGTTACTTTCCGTTGGCAATTTTATTTCAACTAAATCATTTAAATATTATTTTATTCTTATAAATATATATACAAATATATATATTTAAACAAGTCATTCATTTAATAATATATTGACATCGCCTTCAGCGCAATAATACACAAATATATATTCTTGATTTAAATTTTTTGCTTCATCATTTTAAGCATAATTTTCCATTACAAGCCATTTAAATCATTTCCCTAACACCCAATATTAATTCCACTTGACATTAGTTTCAATCTAATTCATTTCCAAATAGAATTTTTTTAATCACGTAGTTATTATTTTCATCCCGGTCTCTGCATGTTTATTAAAATAAATTAGTTTTTCGATTTGAATAGTTTTTAAATTATTAAATAGATTTATTTACATATCAAATTAACAGCTGACCACTTGACATCAAACGTTGACACATTATCAAATTGACAGCTCAATATTTCTGACAAGTGACGTCACGTCGACATTTAATTGGTTGACAGTTATTACTTAATTAATTAACAGTCGTAACGGAAAAATTTAATAATATTCAAATTAATTTAAATTAACTCACTTTTGCTTAAAATTCCAAATTATTAAATTAAAAATAATCATATAAATAAATTTTTGCTGGCATCCTTAATAATTAACATATTTACATTATTAATATCCAAAATCACTTGATTGACAATAGAAATTTTTAAATTAAACTCCTAATTTTTTTTTGAATAATCATCATAACAGTTAAAACATATCTTTTAAATATCCACATAGAAATTATATTCGATTTAAATTAATAATTACTAATTCCTTGCCGATTTCCAACATCTTCATATTTAATTAAACCCTTTGGTTAGATTTATATCAGCACTCTTGACATTAAACGTCATTTTCATTTGACAATAAACAATTCTGACAACTTTTTTACACCTGACATTGACATTAAATAGACTGACAGCTTTTTAAATAAAACATCTAATTTTCAATTTATTAGCTTGATACTTATAAATAATATCGGAATTCCTTCCCCCCTTCTTACCACTCAAAAAAAAAAGAGCCCCTTTCACTTTTATTTAACTTATATCCAATCTTAATTACCTTATACACTCTCTCCATGTATTCTTTGACATTTAATAATTGATGCTATTCATTTCACTAACTTGCTAATTAAACTTACTCAATTTAATTCCTTGTTTGTTAAATATTATAATTTTTTAAATAGCTTCTGTTTAATTTAATAACAAACGTGACATTAAATTTTCGACCTTAGACAATTGACCCTAGACAATTGACAACCAATAATAGTTTTTTCAATTGACACTTAATCAGGCCTGACAAATTAATTAATTACGTGACTGACATTTACATTAACGTTCAAAACCCGACAAAAAAACTATTGACATTTATATACAGCGCGAAATCTATTGACATCTCGCGTCAAAACAAACATTATTTTAATTTCCGTCTTAATAATAATAAATAACATTAAAATCTCGCTTATTTAACACCTTGTAGTTACATTATCCCAAAAGTAGCCTAATTATTCATCAATTAATTAAAATTTGCCAGTCCCTTAGAAAATCAGTAGACAGTCATAAATAACTCCATAGAAATTAACCATAGAAATTAACGGTAGAAAAATGGTGATGAATACACGCTCCACTTTACTTCGTAGAAATAGTCCCTCAAAGGCAGGAACCAGTAGATATTCCACCCGCCGTAGCTCACTGGGAACGATGTCCCCGTCTAAGGCTTCGGCCACCAGCTTTGGTAGACGGGCATCAACAAACCAGCTGATAGCCCCCAAGGCGATGGCACCTGCCCTACGAAGAGCTTCTTCGGTAGAGGTGGAGGGGAAAGCAAAAAGGGTATCTGTTCTCCCGCAGATCGCGGAAGACAGCCAAGGGGAGGGTTCCAAGGCAGGGCAAACATATGACAGGAAATTTTTCGCAACTGCATATCCAGCAGATTCCAATCCCATGGGCCCATTGCAGAAAGCAAAACATGAGCTCATGCTGTTTATCAGGGACACCGTGAAGCACAGGGCTATTTAGCAAAAACGCCCAATTCTCTGATTGGGAACAGCGTATAGGCTCAGTATTAGCCCTGTTGCACAACCTTCCAGCATTTTGGCTAGGGGAGGCCGGGTCAGGAATTGATGTGGGAACGGGAACAGAGGATCTTGTGGTGGAGGATCCGGTTGTGGAGCAAGACTTGGGGCCTTTGGCAGGCCCTAATCAGGAGCAGCAACCGGGTTCCATTCCCTTGAATGAGTCGGACGTCACCAAATTCTTCACTGTTTTTGGGGGAATCATGCGGGAGATGTATGACATAATAGTTAGGGAAAACGAGGCCAAGACAGCAGGAAATAAGGAACAGGGACAACAGTTGGGGGTCAAGGGGGAAAAATAGCAAGAAAAAGGGAAAGGGTGGGAAGGGGGAAAATAGTAAGGTTGTTGCGGCAGAGGAACCGTTGGCAGGGGAAATTTTTCAAGTGACCAGGGATCTGGACCACAAGGGGGGCAAGAGGGGCGCAAGAATGGCGGACGGTAAAGGGGAAGACTGCCGTGCGCCGGGAGAGGAGGAAGAGGAAGAAGCAGCGTGAAGCTGAGCAAGCAGCCAGCCTCGCCGCAAATACCCAACCTTCTGCTCCCCAACCCAAGCAAAAGCCGGCACCTGCCTTTAATCCCAGGGCCGGCAGAATGCCAAACGCTATTGAACTTGAATCAATTGGGGGATTCAAGTACGCGGACATGATGCCAATCCTTAGGGAAACGGTGAAAAAGGAGGATGTGCAGAGAATTCGCACAAACTTCAAGGGTCATCTACTCCTGGAATTAGCACCATTGTCGCACCAGGAAACGATGACCCTTTGGAGAGAGGTGTCCAAGGCTCTTGACGGCAAAGCCAAATGCCGACCGCGGACACCCTCAGTGCGGGTGAACTGCACCAACATTCCGCCTGGCACTTCATCCGAAGAAATTTCTTCGGAAATGAGTGCCGCGTTGGGCGTTGAAATTTTCAGCGACCAAATCACGACCGTAAAAACGCATTACGGTACGTTGGTCGCATTTTTCGATTGCCCAGCAATAGCGGTCACCGACCAGGCCCTTGCGAGGCAATACACGGTTGGTTTCAGCAAATGCTGCAGGCTTCGGCTATTGGAACGCCGGCGGCAATGCTACCGGTGCTACGAATACGGGCATACTGCTGCCCGCTGCCGTGGCAAGGACCGTAGTAGCAAATGCCACCGTTGCGCAGAAGATAAGCACGAGGGTCCGTGCACTAGGGAGCGGAAGTGCTTGGGATGCCAGGGCCGGATGCAATCGGGCACTCGCTGGGCCAGCGCAGTTGCCGCTACTTTGGAAAGGTAACCCCACAGCCCAGTCATGATTAGAGTGTTCCAACAGAACCTCAATCATGACCAAATGGCACAAGACTTGCTTTTGCAAAGTGCTCGTGCCGAGGGTTGTGATATTTTGATTCTCTCGGACCCCTATTGGGTGCCGAGTAATAACAGCAATTGGGTTACCGATACCACTGGCCGGGTTGCAGTGGTATCAGTTGGGGATTATCCTTTTCAGCGCATCATTGACAACCAACGCGAGGACTTCGTTGTGGTCGAGATGCGGGGAATTGTTTTCTGCTCCGTTTACCTACCACCGTGGGTTCCGATTTGACTGTCGAGGAGTACAAACGCAAATGGACCGAAATTGTGTCTGTACTCCCACGGAATCGGGACACCGTGATCGGGGGTGACGTAAACGCCTGGTCAGGTGCATGGGGGATGGAGCGAAGGCCAAACGATGGGGAAAGGGTATCTAGGGGGGGAGTTGTGATGGACGCGGCGGCCGCCTTGGGATTGGTTCTCCTAAACCAGGGCAACCAGAGCACTTGGATGGGGGGAAATGGCCGCAACTCCATAGTGGACGTGTCGTTTTGCAGCCCTTCTTTGGTAGGGGAAAATAATTGGCGCGTTTGTGACGAAACCCCAAGTGACCACAATACTATTAAGTTTGTGGTCGGCAGGGTTCCGAGACAGCGCGCCAATAACGTGGGACACTCAGCAGTGAATGGGGGAAGGTGGTCCACAAGATTCTTCGACAAGGATTTGTTCGTTGAAATCTTGAGGGACCAGGACATTTTTGGGCATGTTGCTACGGCAGAGGAGCTGACCCAGGCCATTACGGTGGCTTGTGATGGCACCATGCCTAGGCAACCCCCAAGGCGACAGGGCCGGCGTCCAGTTTATTGGTGGACGTCCGAGATTGATCGGTTGCGCAGCCATTTTCATGGAATGAAACGGCGGTTCAACCGGGCCCGGACCGAGGAGCAGCGCGAGGAAAGGCGTCAAATGAAGTCGGACGCACGCGCTGCCCTGGAACGGGCCGTCAAGCTCAGCAAGGACCAACACAAGCAGGATTTGCCGGAACAATTGGAACCGCACGGCTTTGGCCCTGCGTACCAAATCCGCAAGCAGCAGTGGGAAGGAGCTCGGGTTCCGATGGAACGGGATGCTAATAAGCTCCAGTTCATCGTGAATGAGCTCTTTCCCGAGCGTCCCCCGATGGAGTGGCCCGAGACGGAAGTAGGTGGGGATCCGATGGATCCGGTCTCGGAGGAGGAGTTGGCGGAAGAGTTGAAGGAGATTGCCCGCTCACTCAACCCCAAGAAAGCTCCAGGGGACGACAATATTCCGAATATGGCTGCAGCTGCGGCAATTATGGCTTTTCCTGCCGTTTTTGCCAAAAGCTATAAGCAGCTACTGGAGGCAGGCACTTTCCCCGACGCATGGAAGCGGCAGCAACTGGTGCTGCTTACCAAGTCGGGGAAACCACCTGGGGAGCCCTCGTCATACCGGCCCATTTGCTTGCTGAGTGTGTTGGGGAAAATTTTGGAGCGGTTGATTCAGCGGAGGCTGACAACCCACCTGGAGTCCACTGGGGGACTTTCGGATGCCCAATACGGTTTCCGTAAAGGGCGTTCGACCGTGGATGCCATCACTCGGGTGATGGATAACGGGAAAGTCGCTCTTGATAAAAAGCGAAAGGGGGATCGCCTCTGTGCGGTGGTAACGGTGGACGTCCGGAATGCCTTCAACTCGGCAAACTGGACAGCGATCGGCCAAGCTCTGCAGCGTAAAAACACTCCGCCTTATTTGCAGGCGTTGCTGCGGAACTATTTTATTGGCCGAACGCTCCACTACGATACGGATGAAGGAGTAGTGTCGAGGACTGTATCTGCTGGCGTTCCTCAGGGTTCGGTTCTAGGACCAACACTGTGGAACGTCATGTATGACGACCTACTCCGCTTGCCGCTCGAAGGACTACGAGCGGACATCATCGGGTTTGCTGACGACGTGGCCTTCACATTTTTGGGAAGGACCACGGAACAGGTCAGCGCGTTAGCAACGGCTAACCTGGAGAGGATCGAGCGGTGGTTGCAAGGAGTCGGTTTGGAACTTGCCCACCAAAAGACCGGGTTCATGATCTTTTGTACCCATCATGTCCCGCAGCTCGCAGAGCTACAAGCGGGCGGTCACTCGATCCAATCCACGGAAACGCTGAAATACCTGGGAGTGGACCTCTGTCGCAAACAGCACCACAGCCGGCATCTGGAGAGGGTGGTCAATAAGGCTTCACGGATTACGAATGCCTTGACCTGCCTGATGCCGAATAAGCGTGGTCCTAAGAGCCGCAGTAGGAGACAGCTCGTAAACGTCGGCAACAGTATCATCCGATACGGAGTTGCCACCTGGGGGCGATGGGTCTTAGACAAGGAGACCCATCGCAAATCGGTCCAAAGGGCGCATCGACCGGGGGCTCTCCGAGTCGCCAGCGCCTTCCAGACCGTATCCTATGATGCCGCTTGCGTTGTCGCCAACACCACCCCGTTAGTCCTCCTCATGCAGGAGGATATCCGCTGCCACGACGAAAAGGTAGCGAGTGGTGGCGTTCAATCGGACATACGGAAGCGACAACGGGAGGAAACGATGAGGCGCTGGCAGGACCAGTGGACACGGGTGCAGGGCAACCAGGAGCACCAGGATTGAAGACGAGGAGACTGATCCCAGACATTAATCTCTGGGTCAGCCGCAAGCATGGGGAAGTCGACTTTTTCCTCACCCAGCTCCTCACGGGGCACGGGTTCTTGCGCTCCTATTTCGTCGAGAAAGGCATCCTGGATGGCTCGCCCAACTGCCCGAATGTGGGGACGCCGTGGAAGACGTGGAACACGTGCTGTTCCACTGTCCACGGTTCGATCGGATCCGGAACGAGATGCAGCAGCGGTGCCATTCCCGAGTAACAATGGATAACATTGTCTCGGAAATGTGCGCCCGCAGCGATACGTGGGAGGCCGTCCGCGCCGCCGCCAGGACAATCTTCTCCACTCTCCAAGCGAGATGGGATGTCGAGCGTCCACCAACGGCAAGGCGACGCAGGCGGGCCAGACGGCGGGCGAGGGACGCAAATGGCGGTCCTTCAGGCCCTGCGGCACGGCAACAACCCGTGCCACAAGGGCCACCGTAAGCTGGAAAGTTACTAATCTTTCTTCTTTCCTTTCGTTTCTTTCCAGCTTTCTTTTTCTCTTCTCTCTTCTATTTTCAGCTGTTTCTATCTCTTTTCTGTTTTCTTGTTTCCTCTATCCAAATTTCATTTCAGGAGAACTGCCTTACGTGCTTGGAGTGGTGACCAACGATGCAGACCCCCCATTGCCCACCCGAAGTGTGGGCGATAGGATCACAGGGACCGCGTCGCACCACGGAAAGCAGCGTAATAAGCAGCATCAGCAGACCAGATCGCCGCAGAAGATGCGTCGTGAGCCAGGGTGCAACCGCACACACGACTCCGCATGAAGTAATACGCACCACAGCGTACCGGCCGGGTTGGGTAGGTCGGAGAGGGGGATGGAATATGCTCACTCTTCGTTAACAAAAAAAAAAAAAAAAAAAAAAAAAAAAGGTAGCTATTTAACTTGTTTGCCATGATAAGTAACCTGCTTCCCCGACCGTCGCGGACACCATTCTTGGACAGAAGTCCTAGTACGTAGAGTACTTTCCCTAGGTATGTGCCCGTTCGTGACTATCGTTGCGTGCATACGGACACGCTTGGGTATGTTTACCATACAAGGTTTACTAGGGAAACCTGCTTGCTCGACCATTGCCCTCCCGTCGCGGACACCATTCTTGGACAGAAGTCCTAGTACGTAGAGTACTTTCCCTAGGTATGTGCCCGTTCGTGACTATCGTTGCGTGCATACGGACACGCTTGGGTATGTTTACCATACAAGGGTTACTAGGGAAACCTGCTTGCTCGACCATTGCCCTCCCGTCGCGGACACCATTCTTGGACAGAAGTCCTAGTACGTAGAGTACTTTCCCTAGGTATGTGCCCGTTCGTGACTATCGTTGCGTGCATACGGACACGCTTGGGTATGTTTACCATACAAGGTTTACTAGGGAAACCTGCTTGCTCGACCATTGCCCTCCCGTCGCGGACACCATTCTTGGACAGAAGTCCTAGTACGTAGAGTACTTTCCCTAGGTATGTGCCCGTTCGTGACTATCGTTGCGTGCATACGGACACGCTTGGGTATGTTTACCATACAAGGTTTACTAGGGAAACCTGCTTGCTCGACCATTGCCCTCCCGTCGCGGACACCATTCTTGGACAGAAGTCCTAGTACGTAGAGTACTTTCCCTAGGTATGTGCCCGTTCGTGACTATCGTTGCGTGCATACGGACACGCTTGGGTATGTTTACCATACAAGGTTTACTAGGGAAACCTGCTTGCTCGACCATTGCCCTCCCGTCGCGGACACCATTCTTGGACAGAAGTCCTAGTACGTAGAGTACTTTCCCTAGGTATGTGCCCGTTCGTGACTATCGTTGCGTGCATACGGACACGCTTGGGTATGTTTACCATACAAGGTTTACTAGGGAAACCTGCTTGCTCGACCATTGCCCTCCCGTCGCGGACACCATTCTTGGACAGAAGTCCTAGTACGTAGAGTACTTTCCCTAGGTATGTGCCCGTTCGTGACTATCGTTGCGTGCATACGGACACGCTTGGGTATGTTTACCATACAAGGTTTACTAGGGAAACCTGCTTGCTCGACCATTGCCCTCCCGTCGCGGACACCATTCTTGGACAGAAGTCCTAGTACGTAGAGTACTTTCCCTAGGTATGTGCCCGTTCGTGACTATCGTTGCGTGCATACGGACACGCTTGGGTATGTTTACCATACAAGGTTTACTAGGGAAACCTGCTTGCTCGACCATTGCCCTCCCGTCGCGGACACCATTCTTGGACAGAAGTCCTAGTACGTAGAGTACTTTCCCTAGGTATGTGCCCGTTCGTGACTATCGTTGCGTGCATACGGACACGCTTGGGTATGTTTACCATACAAGGTTTACTAGGGAAACCTGCTTGCTCGACCATTGCCCTCCCGTCGCGGACACCATTCTTGGACAGAAGTCCTAGTACGTAGAGTACTTTCCCTAGGTATGTGCCCGTTCGTGACTATCGTTGCGTGCATACGGACACGCTTGGGTATGTTTACCATACAAGGTTTACTAGGGAAACCTGCTTGCTCGACCATTGCCCTCCCGTCGCGGACACCATTCTTGGACAGAAGTCCTAGTACGTAGAGTACTTTCCCTAGGTATGTGCCCGTTCGTGACTATCGTTGCGTGCATACGGACACGCTTGGGTATGTTTACCATACAAGGTTTACTAGGGAAACCTGCTTGCTCGACCATTGCCCTCCCGTCGCGGACACCATTCTTGGACAGAAGTCCTAGTACGTAGAGTACTTTCCCTAGGTATGTGCCCGTTCGTGACTATCGTTGCGTGCATACGGACACGCTTGGGTATGTTTACCATACAAGGTTTACTAGGGAAACCTGCTTGCTCGACCATTGCCCTCCCGTCGCGGACACCATTCTTGGACAGAAGTCCTAGTACGTAGAGTACTTTCCCTAGGTATGTGCCCGTTCGTGACTATCGTTGCGTGCATACGGACACGCTTGGGTATGTTTACCATACAAGGTTTACTAGGGAAACCAGGAAGGAATTCTAGGCACACGTTTTGTTCCATCCACAGTAACTTTCGTTCTCTTAAGGTAGCTATTTAACTTGTTTGCCATGATAAGTAACCTGCTTCCCCGACCGTCGCGGACACCATTCTTGGACAGAAGTCCTAGTACGTAGAGTACTTTCCCTAGGTATGTGCCCGTTCGTGACTATCGTTGCGTGCATACGGACACGCTTGGGTATGTTTACCATACAAGGTTTACTAGGGAAACCTGCTTGCTCGACCATTGCCCTCCCGTCGCGGACACCATTCTTGGACAGAAGTCCTAGTACGTAGCGTTCTTTATTGTACTTGATCAGTTTGTATTGCCTTCGCTTTGTTCCATCGACACTTGCTACTGCTCACTAAGGGGTTTTTGTTTGTGATGTGTACGATAAGCCACGTCTATCCTATCCGGCACTTATCAACACTTTTCACCCAAGTCATAGAACGTAGTGTACTTTCCCTGATCGGTACACAATTTTGGTGCACGGCTATCCTGACCGGCAACTTGTACCAACATGGACATCCATGAACGCGTACGCTCGGGCTGCGCCCTCCGTGTTGTACTTTCCCTGATCGGTACACATTTTGGTGCACGGCTATCCTGACCGGCAACTTGTACCAACATGGACATCCATGAACGCGTACGCTCGGGCTGCGCCCTCCGTGTTGTACTTTCCCTGATCGGTACACAATTTTGGTGCACGGCTATCCTGACCGGCAACTTGTACCAACATGGACATCCATGAACGCGTACGCTCGGGCTGCGCCCTCCGTGTTGTACTTTCCCTGATCGGTACACAATTTGGTGCACGGCTATCCTGACCGGCAACTTGTACCAACATGGACATCCATGAACGCGTACGCTCGGGCTGCGCCCTCCGTGTTGTACTTTCCCTGATCGGTACACAATTTTGGTGCACGGCTATCCTGACCGGCAACTTGTACCAACATGGACATCCATGAACGCGTACGCTCGGGCTGCGCCCTCCGTGTTGTACTTTCCCTGATCGGTACACAATTTTGGTGCACGGCTATCCTGACCGGCAACTTGTACCAACATGGACATCCATGAACGCGTACGCTCGGGCTGCGCCCTCCGTGTTGTACTTTCCCTGATCGGTACACAATTTTGGTGCACGGCTATCCTGACCGGCAACTTGTACCAACATGGACATCCATGAACGCGTACGCTCGGGCTGCGCCCTCCGTGTTGTACTTTCCCTGATCGGTACACAATTTTGGTGCACGGCTATCCTGACCGGCAACTTGTACCAACATGGACATCCATGAACGCGTACGCTCGGGCTGCGCCCTCCGTGTTGTACTTTCCCTGATCGGTACACAATTTTGGTGCACGGCTATCCTGACCGGCACTAAATCGTCACTTTTCGTCCATAACCTAGGAACGTCGTGTAGGTTTCATCATTTTTATGTTTGATTCGGTTTAATATGATTGAAAAATACGCTAAGTCCCAGAAATCTGAACTCGAATACTTCCTCCATGTTGCGCCAAAAGCTACTGACCAACGCCTAGCTTGTGACCCATTTATAGTTTAATTTCCATTAATAGTTTTGAAAAATACGCTAAGTCCCAGAAATCTGAACTCGAATACTTCCTCCATGTTGCGCCAAAAGCTACTGACCAACGCCTAGCTTGAGACCCATTTATAGTTTAATTTCCATTAATAGTTTTGAAAAATACGCTAAGTCCCAGAAATCTGAACTCGAATACTTCCTCCATGTTGCGCCAAAAGCTACTGACCAACGCCTAGCTTGAGACCCATTTATAGTTTAATTTCCATTAATAGTTTTGAAAAATACGCTAAGTCCCAGAAATCTGAACTCGAATACTTCCTCCATGTTGCGCCAAAAGCTACTGACCAACGCCTAGCTTGAGACCCATTTATAGTTTAATTTAATTAATAGTTTTGAAAAATACGCTAAGTCCCAGAAATCTGAACTCGAATACTTCTCCATGTGGCGCCAAAAGCTACTGACCAACGCCTAGGTACATGGTTGGTACATGGATTGTATGCATGCAGGCGTACTGCCGTGCTGGACCGGAAAATCGCACTAGCTACTAGAACGTAGAGTAATTCCCCTAGATAGGTGCTTTTGCATGCCTCTGATCGACGACCATGCAACTTGCAACGTGCGACACGCGTAGGTAGGCTTCCCCATACAAGTTCCCTAGGGTAGCACCAAATTGCATACTTTCAGGCGTAATTTTCGGAACCGTGTACCGTGCATGGTACAAGTATCAGTAGCTCGTGCAATTTGTTTTGCATCGTGTTGCGGTTGCAGGTGCGTCAAGATAGGAGTGTTTCGAGACTTTTGCCAAGCTTGAGTGCCATTTGCAGGATAATTGATGTTCTAGCCACGTTAAACATGCCACTTAATGCCGAAAAGGAAAAAGCCGTTTTCTAGGGACGTCCTGTCAAAAAGGTTGCCATCAGCGCTTTCCTCTCGAGTTCAGG
>NW_024428611.1:0-2500 GCF_017562075.2 Anopheles merus | reverse complement strand
CTTCACGTCTTGATATGCTCTCTACAAAAGCGTGCGCCAATGTAGGTACAAATTAATGTACGTCCCAGATAGTGACGATCTCTGGGAGGAAGAACCTTAAGGAACTCCCCGCACATATCAAGACTTATAGGTGAGAACGGCCAATCACCTATTTCTCTTAGTAAAACTCACAACTCATTCCTTGGGTTTGGAAGTGTCCATGTCGGTGCCGAGTACAAGTTACCGCGTTCAAAGTTTGGTAAGCAGCGCACTCGACCTCCAACATAACACTTCACGTCTTGATATGCTCTCTACAAAAGCGTGTGCCTATGTAGGTACAAATTAATGTACGTCCCAGATAGTGACGATCTCTGGGAGGAAGAACCTTAAGGAACTCCCCGCACATATCAAGAATTATAGGTAACGCTGCCAATTACCTGTTTCTCTTAGTAAAACTCACAACTCATTCCTTGGGTTTGGAAGTGTCCATGTCGGTGCCGAGTACAAGTTACCGCGTTCAAAGTTTGGTAAGCAGCGCACTCAACCTCCAACATAACCCTTCACGTCTTGATATGCTCTCTACAAAAGCGTGCGCCTATGTAGGTACAAATTAATGTACGTCCCAGATAGTGACGATCTCTGGGAGGAAGAACCTTAAGGAACTCCCCGCACATATCAAGACTTATAGGTAACGCTGCCAATCACCTGTTTCTCTTAGTAAAACTCACAACTCATTCCTTGGGTTTGGAAGTGTCCATGTCGGTGCCGAGTACAAGTTACCGCGTTCAAAGTTTGGTAAGCAGCGCACTCGACCTCCAACATAACCCTTCACGTCTTGATATGCTCTCTACAAAAGCGTGTGCTATGTAGGTACAAATTAATGTACGTCCCAGATAGTGACGATCTCTGGGAGGAAGAACCTTAAGGAACTCCCCGCACATATCAAGAATTATAGGTAACGCTGCCAATTACCTGTTTCTCTTAGTAAAACTCACAACTCATTCCTTGGGTTTGGAAGTGTCCATGTCGGTGCCGAGTACAAGTTACCGCGTTCAAAGTTTGGTAAGCAGCGCACTCGACCTCCAACATAACCTTCACGTCTTGATATGCTCTCTACAAAAGCGTGCGCTAATGCAGGTACAAATTAATGTACGTCCCAGATAGTGACGATCTCTGGGAGGAAGAACCTTAAGGAACTCCCCGCACATATCAAGACTTATAGTAACGGCCAATCACCTATTTCTCTTAGTAAAACTCACAACTCATTCCTTGGGTTTGGAAGTGTCCATGTCGGTGCCGAGTACAAGTTACCGCGTTCAAAGTTTGGTAAGCAGCGCACTCGACCTCCAACATAACCCTTCACGTCTTGATATGCTCTCTACAAAAGCGTGTGGCTATGTAGGTACAAATTAATGTACGTCCCAGATAGTGACGATCTCTGGGAGGAAGAACCTTAAGGAACTCCCCGCACATATCAAGAATTATAGGTAACGCTGCCAATTACCTGTTTCTCTTAGTAAAACTCACAACTCATTCCTTGGGTTTGGAAGTGTCCATGTCGGTGCCGAGTACAAGTTACCGCGTTCAAAGTTTGGTAAGCAGCGCACTCGACCTCCAACATAACACTTCACGTCTTGATATGCTCTCTACAAAAGCGTGTGCCTATGTAGGTACAAATTAATGTACGTCCCAGATAGTGACGATCTCTGGGAGGAAGAACCTTAAGGAACTCCCCGCACATATCAAGAATTATAGGTAACGCTGCCAATTACCTGTTGCTCTTAGTAAAACTCACAACTCATTCCTTGGGTTTGGAAGTGTCCATGTCGGTGCCGAGTACAAGTTACCGCGTTCAAAGTTTGGTAAGCAGCGCACTCGACCTCCAACATAACACTTCACGTCTTGATATGCTCTCTACAAAAGCGTGCGCTATGTAGGTACAAATTAATGTACGTCCCAGATAGTGACGATCTCTGGGAGGAAGAACCTTAAGGAACTCCCCGCACATATCAAGACTTATAGGTAACGCTGCCCATTACCTGTTGCTCTTAGTAAAACTCACAACTCATTCCTTGGGTTTGGAAGTGTCCATGTCGGTGCCGAGTACAAGTTACCGCGTTCAAAGTTTGGTAAGCAGCGCACTCAACCTCCAACAAACACTTCACGTCTTGATATGCTCTCTACAAAAGCGTGCGCCTATGCAGGTACAAATTAATGTACGTCCCAGATAGTGACGATCTCTGGGAGGAAGAACCTTAAGGAACTCCCCGCACATATCAAGAATTATAGGTAACGTGCCAATTACCTGTTTCTTAGTAAAAACTCACAACTCATTCCTTGGGTTTGGAAGTGTCCATGTCGGTGCCGAGTACAAGTTACCGCGTTCAAAGTTTGGTAAGCAGCGCACTCGACCTCCAAAAACACTTCACGTCTTGATATGCTCTCTACAAAAGCGTGCGCTAATGAGGTACAAATTAATGTACGTCCAGATAGTGACGATCTCTGGGAGGAAGAACCTTAG
>NW_024428610.1:0-22317 GCF_017562075.2 Anopheles merus | reverse complement strand
GGGACGACCATGGAACATCGTCAAATGACATAGAATTCAGTCCAAAGTACTAGGGACGACCATGGAACATCGTCAAATGACATAGAAACTCAGTCCAAAGTACTAGGGACGACCATGGAACATCGTCAAATGACATAGAAACTCAGTCCAAAGTACTGGGACGACCATGGAACATCGTCAATGACATAGAAACTCAATCCAAAGTACTAGGACGACCATGGAACATCGTCAAATGACATAGAAACTTAGTCAAAGTACTTGGGCGACCATGGAACATCGTCAATGACATAGAAACTTAGTCCAAAGTACTTGGACGACCATGGAACATCGTCAAATGACATAGAAACTTAGTCCAAAGTACTTGGGGACGACATGGAACATCGTCAAATGACATAGACATAGAAACTTAGTCAAAGTACTTGGGACGACCATGGAACATCGTCAAATGACATAGAAACTTAGTCCAAAGTACTTGGGGACGGACCATGGAACATCGTCAAATGACATAGAAACTAGTCCAAAAGTACTTGGGACGACCATGGAACATCGTCAAATGAATAGAAACTTAGTTCAAAGTACTTGGGACGACCATGGAACATCGTCAAATGACATAGAAACTTAGTCCAAAGTTCTGGGACGACCATGGAACATCGTCAAATGACATAGAACTCAGTCCAAAGTACTAGGGACGACCATGGAACATCGTCAAATGACATAGAAACTCAGTCCAAGTACTAGGGACGACCATGGAACATCGTCAAATGACATAGAAACCTCAGTCCAAAGTACTTGGGACGACCATGGAACATCGTCAAATGACATAGAAACTCAATCCAAAGTACTTGGGACGACCATGGAACATCGTCAAATGACATAGAAACTCAATCTAAAGTACTAGGGACGACCATGGAACATCGTCAAATGACATAGAAACTCAGTCCAAAGTACTTGGGACGACCATGGAACATCGTCAAATGACATAGAAACTTAGTCCAAAGTACTGGGACGACCATGGAACATCGTCAAATGACATAGAAAACTAAGTCCAAAGTACTTGGGACGACCATGGAACATCGTCAAATGACATAGAAACTTAGTTCAAAGTACTTGGGACGACCATGGAACATCGTCAAATGACATAGAAACTCAATCCAAAGTACTAGGACGACCATGGAACATCGTCAAATGACATAGAAACTCAGTCCAAAGTACTAGGGACGACCATGGAACATCGTCAAATGACATAGAAACTTAGTCCAAAGTACTAGGACGACCATGGAACATCGTCAAATGACATAGAAACTTAGTCCAAAAGTACTAGGGACGACCATGGAACATCGTCAAATGACATAGAACTCAGTCCAAGTACTAGGGACGACCATGGAACATCGTCAAATGACATAGAAACTTAGTCCAAAGTACTTGGGACGACCATGGAACATCGTCAAATGACATAGAAACTCAATCCAAAGTACTAGGGACGACCATGGAACATCGTCAAATGACATAGAAACTTAGTCCAAAGTACTTGGGACGACCATGGAACATCGTCAATGACATAGAAACTTAGTCCAAAGTACTAGGGACGACCATGGAACATCGTCAAATGACATAGAAACTCAGTCCAAATTACTAGGGACGACCATGGAACATCGTCAAATGACATAGAAACTCAGTCCAAAGTACTAGGGACGACCATGGAACATCGTCAAATGACATAGAAACTCAGTCCAAAGTACTAGGGACGACCATGGAACATCGTCAAATGACATAGAAATTCAGTCCAAAGTACTAGGGACGACCATGGAACATCGTCAAATGACATAGAAACTCAATCCAAAGTACTAGGGACGACCATGGAACATCGTCAAATGACATAGAAACTCAATCCAAAGTACTAGGGACGACCATGGAACATCGTCAAATGACATAGAAACTCAATCCAAAGTACTAGGGACGACCATGGAACATCGTCAAATGACATAGAAACTTAGTTCAAAGTACTTGGGACGACCATGGAACATCGTCAAATGACATAGAAACTTAGTCCAAAGTACTTGGGACGACCAGGAACATCGTCAATGACATAGAACTCAGTCCAAAGTACTAGGGACGACCATGGAACATCGTCAAATGACATAGAAACTTAGTCCAAAGTACTTGGGACGACCATGGAACATCGTCAAATGACATAGAAACTTAGTCCAAAGTACTTGGGACGACCATGGAACATCGTCAAATGACATAGAAACTAAGTCCAAAGTACTAGGGACGACCATGGAACATCGTCAAATGACATAGAAACTTAGTTCAAAGTATTAGGGACGACCATGGAACATCGTCAAATGACATAGAAACTCAATCCAAAGTACTAGGGACGACCATGGAACATCGTCAAATGACATAGAAACTCAATCCAAAGTACTAGGGACGACCATGGAACATCGTAAATGACATAGAAACTCAATCCAAAGTACTAGGGACGACCATGGAACATCGTCAAATGACATAGAAACTTAGTCAAAGTACTTGGACGACCATGGAACATCGTCAAATGACATAGAAACTTAGTCCAAAGTACTTGGGACGACCATGGAACATCGTCAAATGACAAAGAAACTAAGTCCAAAGTACTTGGGACGACCATGGAACATCGTCAAATGACATAGAAACTTAGTCCAAAGTACTTGGGACGACCATGGAACATCGTCAAATGACATAGAAACTTAGTCCAAGTTCTTGGGACGACCATGGAACATCGTCAAATGACATAGAAACTCAGTCCAAAGTACTAGGGACGACCATGGAACATCGTCAAATGACATAGAAACTCAGTCCAAATTACTAGGGACGACCATGGAACATCGTCAAATGACATAGAAACTCAGTCCAAAGTACTAGGGACGACCATGGAACATCGTCAAATGACATAGAAACTCAGTCCAAAGTACTAGGGACGACCATGGAACATCGTCAAATGACATAGAATTCAGTCCAAAGTACTAGGGACGACCATGGAACATCGTCAAATGACATAGAAACTTAGTCCAAAGTACTTGGGACGACCATGGAACATCGTCAAATGACATAGAAACTTAGTCCAAAGTACTTGCGACGACCATGGAACATCGTCAAATGACATAGAAACTAGTCCAAAGTACTTGGGACGACCATGGAACATCGTCAAATGACAAGAAACTAAGTCCAAAGTACTTGGGACGACCATGGAACATCGTCAAATGACATAGAAACTTAGTCCAAAAAACTTGGGACGACCATGGAACATCGTCAAATGACATAGAAACTTAGTCCAAAGTTCTTGGGACGACCATGGAACATCGTCAAATGACATAGAAACTCAGTCCAAAGTACTAGGGACGACCATGGAACATCGTCAAATGACATAGAAACTCAGTCCAAAGTACTAGGGACGACCATGGAACATCGTCAAATGACATAGAAACTCAATCCAAAGTACTAGGGACGACCATGGAACATCGTCAAATGACATAGAAACTCAATCCAAAGTACTAGGGACGACCATGGAACATCGTTAAATGACATAGAAACTCAATCCAAAGTACTAGGGACGACCATGGAACATCGTCAAATGACATAGAAACTTAGTTCAAAGTACTTGCGACGACCATGGAACATCGTCAAATGACATAGAAACTTAGTCCAAAGTACTTGGGACGACCATGGAACATCGTCAAATGACATAGAAACTTAGTCCAAAGTACTTGCGACGACCATGGAACATCGTCAAATGACATAGAAACTTAGTCCAAAGTACTTGGGACGACCATGGAACATCGTCAAATGACATAGAAACTTAGTCCAAAGTTCTTGGGACGACCATGGAACATCGTCAAATGACATAGAAACTCAGTCCAAAGTACTAGGGACGACCATGGAACATCGTCAAATGACATAGAAACTCAGTCCAAATTACTAGGGACGACCATGGAACATCGTCAAATGACATAGAAACTCAGTCCAAAGTACTAGGGACGACCATGGAACATCGTCAAATGACATAGAAACTCAGTCCAAATACTAGGGACGACCATGGAACATCGTCAAATGACATAGAATTCAGTCCAAAGTACTAGGGACGACCATGGAACATCGTCAAATGACATAGAAACTCAATCCAAAGTACTAGGGACGACCATGGAACATCGTCAAATGACATAGAAACTTAGTCCAAAGTACTTGGGACGACCAAGGAACATCGTCCAATGACATAGAAACTCAGTCCAAAGTACTAGGGACGACCATGGAACATCCTCAAATGACATAGAAACTTAGTCCAAAGTACTTGCGACGACCATGGAACATCGTCAAATGACATAGAAACTTAGTCCAAAGTACTGGGACGACCATGGAACATCGTCAAATGACAAAGAAACTAAGTCCAAAGTACTAGGGACGACCATGGAACATCGTCAAATGACATAGAAACTTAGTTCAAAGTATTAGGGACGACCATGGAACATCGTCAAATGACATAGAAACTCAATCCAAAGTACTAGGGACGACCATGGAACATCGTCAAATGACATAGAAACTCAATCCAAAGTACTAGGGACGACCATGGAACATCGTTAAATGACATAGAAACTCAATCCAAAGTACTAGGGACGACCATGGAACATCGTCAAATGACATAGAAACTTAGTTCAAAGTACTTGCGACGACCATGGAACATCGTCAAATGACATAGAAACTTAGTCCAAAGTACTTGGGACGACCATGGAACATCGTCAAATGACAAAGAAACTAAGTCCAAAGTACTTGGGACGACCATGGAACATCGTCA
Organism: Anopheles merus; assembly: GCF_017562075.2. Classification (NCBI taxonomy): domain Eukaryota; kingdom Metazoa; phylum Arthropoda; class Insecta; order Diptera; family Culicidae; genus Anopheles; species Anopheles merus. The sequence goes on along the minus strand of NW_024428610.1, from coordinate 17,492 downwards.
AATGACATAGAAACTCAATCCAAAGTACTAGGGACGACCATGGAACATCGTCAAATGACATAGAAACTTAGTCCAAAGTACTAGGGACGACCATGGAACATCGTCAAATGACATAGAAACTTAGTCCAAAGTACTTGGGACGACCATGGAACATCGTCAAATGACATAGAAACTCAATCCAAAGTACTTGCGACGACCATGGAACATCGTCAAATGACATAGAAACTTAGTCCAAAGTACTTGGGACGACCATGGAACATCGTCAAATGACATAGAAACTCAATCCAAAGTACTAGGGACGACCATGGAACATCGTCAAATGACATAGAAACTCAATCCAAAGTACTAGGGACGACCATGGAACATCGTCAAATGACATAGAAACTTAGTTCAAAGTACTTGCGACGACCATGGAACATCGTCAAATGACATAGAAACTCCATCCAAAGTACTAGGGACGACCATGGAACATCGTCAAATGACATAGAAACTTAGTTCAAAGTACTTGGGACGACCATGGAACATCGTCAAATGACATAGAAACTCAATCCAAAGTACTAGGGACGACCATGGAACATCGTCAAATGACATAGAAACTCCATCCAAAGTACTAGGGACGACCATGGAACATCGTCAAATGACATAGGAACTCAATCCAAAGTACTAGGGACGACCATGGAACATCGTCAAATGACATAGAAACTTAGTTCAAAGTACTTGGGACGACCATGGAACATCGTCAAATGACATAGAAACTCAATCCAAAGTACTAGGGACGACCATGGAACATCGTCAAATGACATAGAAACTTAGTTCAAAGTACTTGGGACGACCATGGAATATCGTAAATGACATAGAAACTCAATCCAAAGTACTAGGGACGACCACGGAACATCGTCAAATGACATAGAAACTAAGTTCAAAGTACTTGGGACGACCATGGAACATCGTCAAATGACATAGAAACTCAATCCAAAGTACTAGGGACGACCATGGAACATCGTCAAATGACATAGAAACTTAGTTCAAAGTACTTGGGACGACCATGGAACATCGTCAAATGACATAAAAACTCATCCAAAGTACTAGGGACGACCATGGAACATCGTCAAATGACATAGAAACTTAGTTCAAAGTACTTGGGACGACCATGGAACATCGTCAAATGACATAGAAACTCAATCCAAAGTACTAGGGACGACCATGGAACATCGTCAAATGACATAGAAACTCCATCCAAAGTACTAGGGACGACCATGGAACATCGTCAAATGACATAGGAACTCAATCCAAAGTACTAGGGACGACCATGGAACATCGTCAAATGACATAGAAACTTAGTTCAAAGTACTTGGGACGACCATGGAATATCGTTAAATGACATAGAAACTCAATCCAAAGTACTAGGGACGACCATGGAACATCGTCAAATGACATAGAAACTTAGTTCAAAGTACTTGGGACGACCATGGAATATCGTTAAATGACATAGAAACTCAATCCAAAGTACTAGGGACGACCATGGAACATCGTCAAATGACATAGAAACTTAGTTCAAAGTACTTGCGACGACCATGGAACATCGTCAAATGACATAGAAACTCAATCCAAAGTACTAGGGACGACCATGGAACATCGTCAAATGACATAGAAACTCCATCCAAAGTACTAGGGACGACCATGGAACATCGTCAAATGACATAGGAACTCAATCCAAAGTACTAGGGACGACCATGGAACATCGTCAAATGACATAGAAACTTAGTTCAAAGTACTTGGGACGACCATGGAACATCGTCAAATGACATAGAAACTCAATCCAAAGTACTAGGGACGACCATGGAACATCGTCAAATGACATAGAAACTTAGTTCAAAGTTCTTGGGACGACCATGGAACATCGTCAAATGACATAGAAACTCAATCCAAAGTACTAGGGACGACCATGGAACATCGTCAAATGACATAGAAACTAAGTTCAAAGTACTAGGGACGACCATGGAACATCGTCAAATGACATAGAAACTTAGTTCAAAGTACTTGGGACGACCATGGAACATCGTCAAATGACATAAAAACTCCATCCAAAGTACTAGGGACGACCATGGAACATCGTCAAATGACATAGAAACTTAGTTCAAAGTACTTGGGACGACCATGGAACATCGTCAAATGACATAGAAACTCAATCCAAAGTACTAGGGACGACCATGGAACATCGTCAAATGACATAGAAACTCCATCCAAAGTACTAGGGACGACCATGGAACATCGTCAAATGACATAGAAACTTAGTTCAAAGTACTAGGGACGACCATGGAACATCGTCAAATGACATAGGAACTCAATCCAAAGTACTAGGGACGACCATGGAACATCGTCAAATGACATAGAAACTTAGTTCAAAGTACTTGGGACGACCATGGAACATCGTCAAATGACATAGAAACTCAATCCAAAGTACTAGGGACGACCATGGAACATCGTCAAATGACATAGAAACTTAGTTCAAAGTACTTGGGACGACCATGGAATATCGTTAAATGACATAGAAACTCAATCCAAAGTACTAGGGACGACCATGGAACATCGTCAAATGACATAGAAACTTAGTTCAAAGTACTTGCGACGACCATGGAACATCGTCAAATGACATAGAACTCAATCCAAAGTACTAGGGACGACCATGGAACATCGTCAAATGACATAGAAACTCAATCCAAAGTACTAGGGACGACCATGGAACATCGTCAAATGACATAGAAACTCCATCCAAAGTACTAGGGACGACCATGGAACATCGTCAAATGACATAGGAACTCAATCCAAAGTACTAGGGACGACCATGGAACATCGTCAAATGACATAGAAACTTAGTTCAAAGTACTTGGGACGACCATGGAACATCGTCAAATGACATAGAAACTCAATCCAAAGTACTAGGGACGACCATGGAACATCGTCAAATGACATAGAAACTTAGTTCAAAGTACTTGGGACGACCATGGAATATCGTTAAATGACATAGAAACTCAATCCAAAGTACTAGGGACGACCATGGAACATCGTCAAATGACATAGAAACTCAATCCAAAGTACTAGGGACGACCATGGAACATCGTCAAATGACATAGAAACTCAATCCAAAGTACTAGGGACGACCATGGAACATCGTCAAATGACATAGAAACTCAATCCAAAGTACTAGGGACGACCATGGAACATCGTCAAATGACATAGAAACTTAGTTCAAAGTACTTGGGACGACCATGGAATATCGTTAAATGACATAGAAACTCAATCCAAAGTACTAGGGACGACCATGGAACATCGTCAAATGACATAGAAACTTAGTTCAAAGTACTTGCGACGACCATGGAACATCGTCAAATGACATAGAAACTTAGTTCAAAGTACTTGGGACGACCATGGAACATCGTCAAATGACATAGAAACTCAATTCAAAGTACTAGGGACGACCATGGAACATCGTCAAATGACATAGAAACTTAGTTCAAAGTACTTGGGACGACCATGGAATATCGTTAAATGACATAGAAACTCAATCCAAAGTACTAGGGACGACCATGGAACATCGTCAAATGACATAGAAACTTAGTTCAAAGTACTTGCGACGACCATGGAACATCGTCAAATGACATAGAAACTCAATCCAAAGTACTAGGGACGACCATGGAACATCGTCAAATGACATAGAACTCAATCCAAAGTACTAGGGACGACCATGGAACATCGTCAAATGACATAGAAACTTAGTTCAAAGTACTTGCGACGACCATGGAACATCGTCAAATGACATAGAAACTCAATCCAAAGTACTAGGGACGACCATGGAACATCGTCAAATGACATAGAAACTTAGTTCAAAGTACTTGGGACGACCATGGAATATCGTTAAATGACATAGAAACTCAATCCAAAGTACTAGGGACGACCATGGAACATCGTCAAATGACATAGAAACTCAATCCAAAGTACTAGGGACGACCATGGAACATCGTCAAATGACATAGAAACTTAGTCCAAAGTACTTGGGACGACCATGGAACATCGTCAAATGGCAAAAAAAACTTAGTCCAAAGTACTTGGGACGACCATGGAACATCGTCAAATGACATAGAAACTTAGTCCAAAGTACTTGGGACGACCATGGAACATCGTCAAATGACATAGAAACTCAATCCAAAGTACTAGGGACGACCATGGAACATCGTCAAATGACATAGAAACTCAATCCAAAGTACTAGGGACGACCATGGAACATCGTCAAATGACATAGAAACTCAATCCAAAGTACTAGGGACGACCATGGAACATCGTCAAATGACATAGAAACTCCATCCAAAGTACTAGGGACGACCATGGAACATCGTCAAATGACATAGAAACTCCATCCAAAGTACTAGGGACGACCATGGAACATCGTCAAATGACATAGAAACTTAGTTCAAAGTACTTGGGACGACCATGGAATATCGTTAAATGACATAGAAACTCAATCCAAAGTACTAGGGACGACCATGGAACATCGTCAAATGACATAGAAACTCAATCCAAAGTACTAGGGACGACCATGGAACATCGTCAAATGACATAGAAACTCCATCCAAAGTACTAGGGACGACCATGGAACATCGTCAAATGACATAGGAACTCAATCCAAAGTACTAGGGACGACCATGGAACATCGTCAAATGACATAGAAACTTAGTTCAAAGTACTTGGGACGACCATGGAATATCGTTAAATGACATAGAAACTCAATCCAAAGTACTAGGGACGACCATGGAACATCGTCAAATGACATAGAAACTCAATCCAAAGTACTAGTGACGACCATGGAACATCGTCAAATGACATAGAAACTCAATCCAAAGTACTAGGGCCGACCATGGAACATCGTCAAATGACATAGAAACTTAGTTCAAAGTACTTGGGACGACCATGGAATATCGTTAAATGACATAGAAACTCCATCCAAAGTACTAGGGACGACCATGGAACATCGTCAAATGACATAGAAACTCAATCCAAAGTACTAGGGACGACCATGGAACATCGTCAAATGACATAGAAACTTAGTTCAAAGTACTTGGGACGACCATGGAATATCGTTAAATGACATAGAAACTCAATCCAAAGTACTAGGGACGACCATGGAACATCGTCAAATGACATAGAAACTCAATCCAAAGTACTAGGGACGACCATGGAACATCGTCAAATGACATAGAAACTCAATCCAAAGTACTAGGGACGACCATGGAACATCGTCAAATGACATAGAAACTCAATCCAAAGTACTAGGGACGACCATGGAACATCGTCAAATGACATAGAAACTCCATCCAAAGTACTAGGGACGACCATGGAACATCGTCAAATGACATAGAAACTTAGTTCAAAGTACTTGGGACGACCATGGAATATCGTTAAATGACATAGAAACTCAATCCAAAGTACTAGGGACGACCATGGAACATCGTCAAATGACATAGAAACTCAATCCAAAGTACTAGGGACGACCATGGAACATCGTCAAATGACATAGAAACTCCATCCAAAGTACTAGGGACGACCATGGAACATCGTCAAATGACATAGAAACTTAGTTCAAAGTACTTGGGACGACCATGGAATATCGTTAAATGACATAGAAACTCAATCCAAAGTACTAGGGACGACCATGGAACATCGTCAAATGACATAGAAACTTAGTTCAAAGTACTTGGGACGACCATGGAACATCGTCAAATGACATAGAAACTCAATCCAAAGTACTAGGGACGACCATGGAACATCGTCAAATGACATAGAAACTTAGTTCAAAGTACTTGGGACGACCATGGAATATCGTCAAATGACATAGAAACTTAGTTCAAAGTACTAGGGACGACCATGGAACATCGTCAAATGACATAGAAACTTAGTTCAAAGTACTTGCGACGACCATGGAACATCGTCAAATGACATAGAAACTTAGTTCAAAGTACTTGGGACGACCATGGAACATCGTCAAATGACATAGAAACTCAATCCAAAGTACTAGGGACGACCATGGAACATCGTCAAATGACATAGAAACTTAGTTCAAAGTACTTGGGACGACCATGGAATATCGTTAAATGACATAGAAACTCAATCCAAAGTACTAGGGACGACCATGGAACATCGTCAAATGACATAGAAACTTAGTTCAAAGTACTTGGGACGACCATGGAATATCGTTAAATGACATAGAAACTCAATCCAAAGTACTAGGGACGACCATGGAACATCGTCAAATGACATAGAAACTTAGTTCAAAGTACTTGCGACGACCATGGAACATCGTCAAATGACATAGAAACTCAATCCAAAGTACTAGGACGACCATGGAACATCGTCAAATGACATAGAAACTCAATCCAAAGTACTAGGGACGACCATGGAACATCGTCAAATGACATAGAAACTCAATCCAAAGTACTAGGGACGACCATGGAACATCGTCAAATGACATAGAAACTCAATCCAAAGTACTAGGGACGACCATGGAACATCGTCAAATGACATAGAAACTTAGTTCAAAGTTCTTGGGACGACCATGGAACATCGTCAAATGACATAGAAACTCAATCCAAAGTACTAGGGACGACCATGGAACATCGTCAAATGACATAGAAACTCAATCCAAAGTACTAGGGACGACCATGGAACATCGTCAAATGACATAGAAACTCAATCCAAAGTACTAGGGACGACCATGGAACATCGTCAAATGACATAGAAACTCCATCCAAAGTACTAGGGACGACCATGGAACATCGTCAAATGACATAGAAACTTAGTTCAAAGTACTTGGGACGACCATGGAATATCGTTAAATGACATAGAAACTCAATCCAAAGTACTAGGGACGACCATGGAACATCGTCAAATGACATAGGAACTCAATCCAAAGTACTAGGGACGACCATGGAACATCGTCAAATGACATAGAAACTTAGTTCAAAGTACTTGCGACGACCATGGAACATCGTCAAATGACATAGAAACTCAATCCAAAGTACTAGGGACGACCATGGAACATCGTCAAATGACATAGGAACTCTATCCAAAGTACTAGGGACGACCATGGAACATCGTCAAATGACATAGAAACTTAGTTCAAAGTACTTGCGACGACCATGGAACATCGTCAAATGACATAGAAACTCAATCCAAAGTACTAGGGACGACCATGGAACATCGTCAAATGACATAGAAACTTAGTTCAAAGTACTTGGGACGACCATGGAATATCGTTAAATGACATAGAAACTCAATCCAAAGTACTAGGGACGACCATGGAACATCGTCAAATGACATAGGAACTCAATCCAAAGTACTAGGGACGACCATGGAACATCGTCAAATGACATAGAAACTTAGTTCAAAGTACTTGGGACGACCATGGAACATCGTCAAATGACATCGAAACTCAATCCAAAGTACTAGGGACGACCATGGAACATCGTCAAATGACATAGAAACTTAGTTCAAAGTACTTGGGACGACCATGGAATATCGTCAAATGACATAGAAACTCAATCCAAAGTACTAGGGACGACCATGGAACATCGTCAAATGACATAGAAACTCAATCCAAAGTACTAGGGACGACCATGGAACATCGTCAAATGACATAGGAACTCAATCCAAAGTACTAGGGACGACCATGGAACATCGTCAAATGACATAGAAACTTAGTTCAAAGTACTTGCGACGACCATGGAACATCGTCAAATGACATAGAAACTCAATCCAAAGTACTAGGGACGACCATGGAACATCGTCAAATGACATAGGAACTCAATCCAAAGTACTAGGGACGACCATGGAACATCGTCAAATGACATAGAAACTTAGTTCAAAGTACTTGCGACGACCATGGAACATCGTCAAATGACATAGAAACTCCATCCAAAGTACTAGGGACGACCATGGAACATCGTCAAATGACATAGAAACTTAGTTCAAAGTACTTGGGACGACCATGGAATATCGTTAAATGACATAGAAACTCAATCCAAAGTACTAGGGACGACCATGGAACATCGTCAAATGACATAGGAACTCAATCCAAAGTACTAGGGACGACCATGGAACATCGTCAAATGACATAGAAACTTAGTTCAAAGTACTTGCGACGACCATGGAACATCGTCAAATGACATAGAAACTCAATCCAAAGTACTAGGGACGACCATGGAACATCGTCAAATGACATAGGAACTCAATCCAAAGTACTAGGGACGACCATGGAACATCGTCAAATGACATAGAAACTTAGTTCAAAGTACTTGCGACGACCATGGAACATCGTCAAATGACATAGAAACTCAATCCAAAGTACTAGGGACGACCATGGAACATCGTCAAATGACATAGAAACTCAATCCAAAGTACTAGGGACGACCATGGAACATCGTCAAATGACATAGAAACTCAGTCCAAAGTACTAGGGACGACCATGGAACATCGTCAAATGACATAGGAACTCAATCCAAAGTACTAGGGACGACCATGGAACATCGTCAAATGACATAGAAACTTAGTTCAAAGTACTTGGGACGACCATGGAACATCGTCAAATGACATCGAAACTCAATCCAAAGTACTAGGGACGACCATGGAACATCGTCAAATGACATAGAAACTTAGTTCAAAGTACTTGGGACGACCATGGAATATCGTTAAATGACATAGAAACTCAATCCAAAGTACTAGGGACGACCATGGAACATCGTCAAATGACATAGAAACTCAATCCAAAGTACTAGGGACGACCATGGAACATCGTCAAATGACATAGAAACTCAATCCAAAGTACTAGGGACGACCATGGAACATCGTCAAATGACATAGAAACTCAATCCAAAGTACTAGGGACGACCATGGAACATCGTCAAATGACATAGAAACTCCATCCAAAGTACTAGGGACGACCATGGAACATCGTCAAATGACATAGAAACTTAGTTCAAAGTACTTGGGACGACCATGGAATATCGTTAAATGACATAGAAACTCAATCCAAAGTACTAGGGACGACCATGGAACATCGTCAAATGACATAGAAACTTAGTTCAAAGTACTTGCGACGACCATGGAACATCGTCAAATGACATAGAAACTTAGTTCAAAGTACTTGGGACGACCATGGAACATCGTCAAATGACATAGAAACTCAATCCAAAGCACACTAGACCACTTTACAACATGCTCCAACATCATTGCAAGTGTCTCCAAAGTACTTGGGACGACCATGGAACATCCTCAAATGACCTAGAAACTTTGTCCAAGGCATACTAGACCACTTTACAACATGCTCCAACATTATTGCAAGTGTCTCCAAAGTACTTGGGACGACCATGGAACATCCTCAAATGACATAGAAACCTGGTCCAAAGTACTTGGGATGACTATGGAACATCTTAGAAACACATGAAAAAAGCTGTTTTGAAGAAAAAAACGTCTGACTTTAAACGGCCATAACTTTTGAACCAGAAGAGATAGAGACATAATTTTTTCACCGTTGGAAAGGAAATTAAAAGTTGAGCAATACAATTTTTTTTTGTTTTAAGATCAGAGCAACGCAGGAGATCGTATATGGCATCTAAAGTTAGTGGTTTCCAACGCACTTGGAACATGTTTCAATGACATAGAAACTTGGTCCAAAGTACTTGGGACCACCATGGAACATGTTCCAATGACATAGAAACTTGGTCCAAAGTACTTGGGACGACCATGGAACATCCTCAAATGACATAGAATCTTTGTCCAAGGCACACTAGACCACTTTACAACATGCTCCAACATCATTGCAAGTGTCTCCAAAGTACTTGGGACGACCATGGAACATCCTCTAATGGAATACAAACTTTGTCCATAGTACTTGGGATGACTGGGGAACATCTCAGAAACGCATGGAAAAAGCAGTTTGGAAGGAAAAAACGTCTAACTTTAAACGGCCATAACTTTTGAACCAGAAGAGCTAGAGACATAATTTTTTGACCGTTGGAAAGGAAATTAAAAGTTGGGCAGTACAAATTTTTTTTTGTTTTAGATCAGAGCAACGCAGGAGATAGTTTATGGCATCTAAAGTTAGTGGTTTCCAACGCACTTGAAACATGTTTCAATGACATAGAAACTTGGTCCAAAGTACTTGAGACGAACATGGAACATCCTCAAATGACATAGAAACTTTGTCCAAGGCATACTAGACCACTTTACAACATGCTCCAACATCATTGCAAGTGTCTCCAAAGTACTTGGGACGACCATGGAACATCCTCAAAAGACATAGAAACCTGGTCCAAAGTACTTGGGATGACTATGGAACATCTTAGAAACACATGAAAAAAGCTGTTTTGAAGAAAAAAACGTCTGACTTTAAACGGCCATAACTTTTGAACCAGAAGAGATAGAGACATAATTTTTCACCGTTGGAAAGGAAATTAAAAGTTGGGCAATACATTATTTTTTTGTTTTAAGATCAGAGCAACGCAGGAGATAGTATATGGCATCTACAGTTAGTGGTTTCCAATGCACTTGGAACATGTTTCAATGACATAGAAACTTGGTCCAAAGTACTTGAGACGAACATGGAACATCCTCAAATGACATAGAAACTTTGTCCAAGGCATACTAGACCACTTTACAACATGCTCCAACATCATTGCAAGTGTCTCCAAAGTACTTGGGACGAACATGGAACATCCTCAAATGACCTAGAAACTTTGTCCAAAGCACACTAGACCACTTTACAACATGCTCCAACATCATTGCTAGTGTCTCCAAAGTACTTGGGACGACCATGGAACATCCTCAAAAGACATAGAAACCTGGTCCAAAGTACTTGGGATGACTATGGAACATCTTAGAAACACATGAAAAAAGCTGTTTTGAAGAAAAAAACGTCTGACTTTAAACGGCCATAACTTTTGAACCAGAAGAGATAGAGACATAATTTTTTCACCGTTGGAAAGGAAATTAAAAGTTGGGCAATACATTATTTTTTTGTTTTAAGATCAGAGCAACGCAGGAGATAGTATATGGCATCTACAGTTAGTGGTTTCCAATGCACTTGGAACATGTTTCAATGACATAGAAACTTGGTCCAAAGTACTTGAGACGAACATGGAACATCCTCAAATGACATAGAAACTTTGTCCAAGGCATACTAGACCACTTTACAACATGCTCCAACATCATTGCAAGTGTCTCCAAAGTACTTGGGACGAACATGGAACATCCTCAAATGACCTAGAAACTTTGTCCAAAGCACACTAGACCACTTTACAACATGCTCCAACATCATTGCTAGTGTCTCCAAAGTACTTGGGACGACCATGGAACATCCTCAAAAGACATAGAAACCTGGTCCAAAGTACTTGGGATGACTATGGAACATCTTAGAAACACATGAAAAAAGCTGTTTTGAAGAAAAAAACGTCTGACTTTAAACGGCCATAACTTTTGAACCAGAAGAGATAGAGACATAATTTTTTCACCGTTGGAAAGGAAATTAAAAGTTGGGCAATACAATTTTTTTTTGTTTTAAGATCAGAGCAACGCAGGAGATAGTATATGGCATCTACAGTTAGTGGTTTCCAATGCACTTGGAACATGTTTCAATGACATAGAAACTTGGTCCAAAGTACTTGGACCACCATGGAACATGTTCCAATGACATAGAAACTTGGTCAAAGTACTTGAGACGAACATGGAACATCCTCAAATGACATAGAAACTTTGTCCAAAGCACACTAGACCACTTTACAACATGCTCCAACATCATTGCAAGTGTCTCCAAAGTACTTGGGACGAACATGGAACATCCTCAAATGACCTAGAAACTTTGTCCAAAGCACACTAGACCACTTTACAACATGCTCCAACATCATTGCTAGTGTCTCCAAAGTACTTGGGACGACCATGGAACATCCTCAAAAGACATAGAAACCTGGTCCAAAGTACTTGGGATGACTATGGAACATCTTAGAAACACATGAAAAAGCTGTTTTGAAGAAAAAAACGTCTGACTTTAAACGGCCATAACTTTTGAACCAGAAGAGATAGAGACATAATTTTTTCACCGTTGGAAAGGAAATTAAAAGTTGGGCAATACATTATTTTTTTGTTTTAAGATCAGAGCAACGCAGGAGATAGTATATGGCATCTACAGTTAGTGGTTTCCAATGCACTTGGAACATGTTTCAATGACATAGAAACTTGGTCCAAAGTACTTGAGACGAACATGGAACATCCTCAAATGACATAGAAACTTTGTCCAAGGCATACTAGACCACTTTACAACATGCTCCAACATCATTGCAAGTGTCTCCAAAGTACTTGGGACGACCATGGAACATCCTCAAATGACATAGAAACCTGGTCCAAAGTACTTGGGATGACTATGGAACATCTTAGAAACACATGAAAAAGCTGTTTTGAAGAAAAAAACGTCTAACTTTAAACGGCCATAACTTTTGAACCAGAAGAGATAAAGACATAATTTTTTCACCGTTGGAAAGGAAATTAAAAGTTGGGCAATACAAATTTTTTTTTGTTTTAAGATCAGAGCAACGCAGGAGATAGTATATGGCATCTAAAATTAGTGGTTTCCAACGCACTTGGAACATGTTTCAATGGCATAGAAACTTGGTCCAAAGTACTTGGGACCACCATGGAACATGTTCCAATGACATAGAAATTTTTTCACCGTTGGAAAGGAAATTAAAAGTTGGGCAATACAAATTTTTTTTGTTTTAAGATCAGAGCAACGCAGGAGATAGTATATGGCATCTACAGTTAGTGGTTTCCAATGCACTTGGAACATGTTTCAATGACATAGAAACTTGGTCCAAAGTACTTGGGACCACCATGGAACATTTTCCAATGACATAGAAACTTGGTCAAAGTACTTGAGACGAACATGGAACATCCTCAAATGACATAGAAACTTTGTCCAAAGCACACTAGACCACTTTACAACATGCTCCAACATCATTTTAAGTGTCTCCAAAGTACTTGGGACGACCATGGAACATCCTCAAATGACATAGAAACTTGGTCAAAGTACTTGAGACGAACATGGAACATCCTCAAATGACATAGAAACTTTGTCCAAAGCACACTAGACCACTTCACAACATGCTCCAACATCATTTTAAGTGTCTCCAAAGTACTTGGGACGAACATGGAACATCCTCAAATGACATAGAAACTTTGTCCAAAGCACACTAGACCACTTTACAACATGCTCCAACATCATTTTAAGTGTCTCCAAAGTACTTGGGACGACCATGGAACATCCTCAAATGACATAGAAACTTGGTCAAAGTACTTGAGACGAACATGGAACATCCTCAAATGACATAGAAACTTTGTCCAAAGCACACTAGACCACTTTACAACATGCTCCAACATCATTTTAAGTGTCTCCAAAGTACTTGGGACGACCATGGAACATCCTCAAATGACATAGAAACTTGGTCAAAGTACTTGAGACGAACATGGAACATCCTCAAATGACATAGAAACTTTGTCCAAAGCACACTAGACCACTTTACAACATGCTCCAACATCATTTTAAGTGTCTCCAAAGTACTTGGGACGACCATGAAACATCCTCAAATGACATAGAAACCTGGTCCAAAGTACTTGGGATGACTATGGAACATCTTAGAAACACATGAAAAAAGCTGTTTTGAAGAAAAAACGTCTGACTTTAAACGGCCATAACTTTTGAACCAGAAGAGATAGAGACATAATTTTTTCACCGTTGGAAAGGAAATTAAAAGTTGGGCAATACAAATTTTTTTTGTTTTAAGATCAGAGCAACGCAGGAGATAGTATATGGCATCTACAGTTAGTGGTTTCAATGCACTTGGAACATGTTTCAATGACATAGAAACTTGGTCCAAAGTACTTGGGACCACCATGGAACATGTTCCAATGACATAGAAACTTGGTCAAAGTACTTGAGACGAACATGGAACATCCTCAAATGACATAGAAACTTTGTCCAAAGCACACTAGACCACTTTACAACATGCTCCAACATCATTGCAAGTGTCTCCAAAGTACTTGGGACGAACATGGAACATCCTCAAATGACCTAGAAACTTTGTCCAAAGCACACTAGACCACTTTACAACATGCTCCAACATCATTGCTAGTGTCTCCAAAGTACTTGGGACGACCATGGAACATCCTCAAAAGACATAGAAACCTGGTCCAAAGTACTTGGGATGACTATGGAACATCTTAGAAACACATGAAAAAGCTGTTTTGAAGAAAAAAACGTCTGACTTTAAACGGCCATAACTTTTGAACCAGAAGAGATAGAGACATAATTTTTCACCGTTGGAAAGGAAATTAAAAGTTGGGCAATACAATTTTTTTTTGTTTTAAGATCAGAGCAACGCAGGAGATCGTATGGCATCTAAAGTTAGTGGTTTCCAACGCACTTGGAACATGTTTCAATGACATAGAAACTTGGTCCAAAGTACTTGGGACCACCATGGAACATGTTCCAATGACATAGAAACTTGGTCCAAAGTACTTGGGACGACCATGGAACATCCTCAAATGACATAGAAACTTTGTCCAAAGCACACTAGACCACTTTACAACATGCTCCAACATCATTGCAAGTGTCTCCAAAGTACTTGGGACGACCATGGAACATCCTCAAAAGACATAGAAACCTGGTCCAAAGTACTTGGGATGACTATGGAACATCTTAGAAACACATGAAAAAAGCTGTTTTGAAGAAAAAAACGTCTGACTTTAAACGGCCATAACTTTTGAACCAGAAGAGATAGAGACATAATTTTTTCACCGTTGGAAAGGAAATTAAAAGTTGGGCAATACAATTTTTTTTGTTTTAAGATCAGAGCAACGCAGGAGATCGTATATGCATCTAAAGTTAGTGGTTTCCAACGCTTTGAACATGTTTCAATGACATAGAAACTTGGTCCAAAGTACTTGGGACCACCATGGAACATGTTCCAATGACATAGAAACTTAGTCCAAAGTACTTGGGACGACCATGGAACATCCTCTAATGGAATACAAACTTTGTCCAAAGTACTTGGGATGACTGGGGAACATCTCAGAAACGCATGGAAAAAGCAGTTTGGAAGGAAAAAACGTCTAACTTTAAACGGCCATAACTTTTGAACCAGGAGAGATAGAGACATAATTTTTTCACCGTTGGAAAGGAAATTAAAAGTTGGGCAGTACAAATTTTTTTTTGTTTTAAGATCAGAGCAACGCAGGAGATAGTTTATGGCATCTAAAGTTAGTGGTTCCAACGCACTTGAAACATGTTTCAATGACATAGAAACTTGGTCCAAAGTACTTGAGACGAACATGGAACATCCTCAAATGACATAGAAACTTTGTCCAAAGCACACTAGACCACTTTACAACATGCTCCAACATCATTGCAAGTGTCTCCAAAGTACTTGGGACGACCATGGAACATCCTCAAAAGACATAGAAACTTGGTCCAAAGTACTTGGGATGACTATGGAACATCTTAGAAACACATGAAAAAAGCTGTTTTGAAGAAAAAAACGTCTGACTTTAAACGGCCATAACTTTTGAACCAGAAGAGATAGAGACATAATTTTTTCACCGTTGGAAAGGAAATTAAAAGTTGGGCAATACAAATTTTTTTTGTTTTAAGATCAGAGCAACGCAGGAGATAGTATATGGCATCTACAGTTAGTGGTTTCCAATGCACTTGGAACATGTTTCAATGACATAGAAACTTGGTCCAAAGTACTTGGGACCACCATGGAACATGTTCCAATGACATAGAAACTTGGTCAAAGTACTTGAGACGAACATGGAACATCCTCAAATGACATAGAAACTTTGTCCAAAGCACACTAGACCACTTTACAACATGCTCCAACATCATTGCAAGTGTCTCCAAAGTACTTGGGACGAACATGGAACATCCTCAAATGACCTAGAAACTTTGTCCAAAGCACACTAGACCACTTTACAACATGCTCCAACATCATTGCTAGTGTCTCCAAAGTACTTGGGACGACCATGGAACATCCTCAAAAGACATAGAAACCTGGTCCAAAGTACTTGGGATGACTATGGAACATCTTAGAAACACATGAAAAAGCTGTTTTGAAGAAAAAACGTCTGACTTTAAACGGCCATAACTTTTGAAAAGAAGAGATAGAGACATAATTTTTTCACCGTTGGAAAGGAAATTAAAAGTTGGGCAATACAATTTTTTTTTGTTTTAAGATCAGAGCAACGCAGGAGATAGTATATGGCATCTACAGTTAGTGGTTTCCAATGCACTTGGAACATGTTTCAATGACATAGAAACTTGGTCCAAAGTACTTGAGACGAACATGGAACATCCTCAAATGACATAGAAACTTTGTCCAAGGCATACTAGACCACTTTACAACATGCTCCAACATCATTGCAAGTGTCTCCAAAGTACTTGGGACGACCATGGAACATCCTCAAAAGACATAGAAACCTGGTCCAAAGTACTTGGGATGACTATGGAACATCTTAGAAACACATGAAAAAAGCTGTTTTGAAGAAAAAAACGTCTAACTTTAAACGGCCATAACTTTTGAACCAGAAGAGATAGAGACATAATTTTTTCACCGTTGGAAAGGAAATTAAAAGTTGGGCAATACAAATTTTTTTTGTTTTATGATCAGAGCAACGCAGGAGATCGTATATGGCATCTAAAGTTAGTGGTTTCCAACGCACTTGGAACATGTTTCAATGGCATAGAAACTTGGTCCAAAGTACTTGAGACGAACATGGAACATCCTCAAATGACATAGAAACTTTGTCCAAGGCATACTAGACCACTTTACAACATGCTCCAACACCATTGCAAGTGTCTTTAAAGTACTTGTGACGACCATGGAACATCCTCAAATGACATAGAAACTTGGTCCAAAGTACTTGGGATGACTATGGAACATCTTAGAAACACATGAAAAAAGCTGTTTTGAAGAAAAAAAACGTCTAACTTTAAACGGCGCCATAATTTTGAACCAGAAGAGATAAAGACATAATTTTTTTCACCGTTGGAAAGGAAATTAAAAGTTGGGCAATACAAATTTTTTTGTTTAAGATCAGAGCAACGCAGGAGATAGTATATGGCATCTAAAATTAGGGGTTTCCAACGCACTTGGAACATGTTTCAATGGCATAGAAACTTGGCCAAAGTACTTGGGACCACCATGGAACATGTTCCAATGACATAGAAATTTTTTCACCGTTGGAAAGGAAATTAAAAGTTGGGCAATACAAATTTTTTTGTTTAAGATCAGAGCAACGCAGGAGATAGTATATGGCATCTACAGTTAGTGGTTCCAATGCACTTGGAACATGTTTCAATGACATAGAAACTTGGTCCAAAGTACTTGGGACCACCA
>NW_024428609.1:0-22321 GCF_017562075.2 Anopheles merus | reverse complement strand
GGGGGCCTCAACTCGGCTTTCCGCCTAGGGCCCCCGATACCCTACTCAGCCACTGTGTGATATTAGTTACGAAACATAGAGCAATGGTCGGAAACATTAAGGCCAGCACATCGGGAGGGAAACGAAATCTACGCAGTATACTGATCGATGACTGCGTGGCTGTGGAAAATGGACATATGGTGTGCACTTTTGACAATGTCAATGGTTTCAAATACCGCCAAAAGAGCGAAAAGTATGATCCGGGGAACTTATCCGGCACATACGAACGGCTCCCCAGCGTTTGCTAAAAGAAGCTGCAGCTCCATCGAAGCGAAAAATTGCGAAAGTTCCCGTAATCATCGACCGAAAAAAGTTATAGAAGGCATGGTCAAATTAATATGCATGCATAATGTACCCATGCTCAGCGTAGAATGGGAAGGTTTGAGGATAATCCTCAACCTATATGTGATGCATTAAAAATACAGATGAATCGTCAGAACCTTGTCTGCCACGTAGGAGCTGCTGACAGGAAAAGTTCGGAGTGAAATATCCTCGGTAGTTAAAGGAAAAATACTTTATCTCAAGATCGACAGTGCAACCCGGCTCGTACGACACATATTAGGTGTGAACATACAATTTTATGACACAAGAAAAAGGATATTGTTATTTACACCATAGGTAATACGTCTTACAAAAATTACAAATTATATCAATCGCAAAAAATAATTTCAATTTGATTTATATTCTTTCAATCTTTGCACATGTTTCAAAAGAAAATATCAATACTTCTATAGGCATGCTGGAGTTAAACAATAGACACACTGAAAATTTTTGAAAAGCAAGATATTGGAAATACTCGCTCTATACAATGTTGCACTAGAGCAGATATTCACGGAACATGCGGTAACGGGGCGAAACATGATAGCTGCTGTTAAGCAATTACAATCCGAACTTCATACCCTGTTCAACACACAGACGAACGACGATGGCTGCACGATTCCTGACGAACAATTGAGTGGACTGACTCCGTAGAACGAGAATTCAGTCACATTATAAATGTAGTGAGATGTGCTGTACATACTATGCTTTCAGCTTTCAGTGAGTGATGTCATCAAGGCATACGGTTGAGCTACGCAAATGTACATTGGTGGCAAACAACTGCCGTGAAATAGCATACAAGTCTGTGTTTAGCGAGGAGTCACTCTTACCACTATTCCAAAACGAGATTGGGAGGCATTTTTGAAATGCTGAAATATTTTAGTGAGCGTGAGGAATTATTCAGTGACCTGGGCCAACAGTACCCGGAGCTAGGTTGTACTATCAAACTCATCATAAGGTTGGTTTTAACCATAATTTGAAAATTATTCTACTTACAGACCTTATGCAACAATGGCAATTCGTAAAAGAAATATGTTGAAGCGTTTGAGCTAGTGTACATAGCAACGAAAAAGATGCAGGTGTACAACATCATTAAATGAATTTTATTAAACGTGGATGAAAACTATCACGCAGATTGTATTAATTCAAAACAATAGCTTTGTTGAGGCTCTAACTCAAGCCCTGAACAGCGACTTGAAGTTCTCAAATAAAAACATCGTTGTAAAAACAGACTACTTATAGATCCTAGGATAAATTATTTGAATTCCAGGTTAAGTTTTACAAAAGTTTTAATTTTTAACTATAGACCTTTATCATGCCACATCAGAACGAATTAAAAAATTCAAAGCTTGACTCCAGACATCTACTTCTTCTTCTTCTTCTTCTTGTTTGGCACAACAACCGCTGTCGGTCAAGGCCTGCCTGTACCCACTAATGAGTGAGCATTAGCGTTCAGTGACTTATTGTTACCATAGCAGGATAAGCAGTACGAGTACGAGTTGACGACTGTACCACCAGACCGGCCCAATCCCAGACATCTACACAACCGTCTTATCTACAAGCAACAATAATACACAAAACACCCAAGCAATTTTGACATTTTCTTCACAGAATTGTATGAAGGATCGCTGCCAGCAATATGTGTAGAAACGGAACATTTATATCTCCCATAGATTTGTTCGGCAGCTTAATGCTTTATATTTAGAATCCCATCAAAATTCTACATTTGATATATGGCACTATTGGATGTCGCAGAAATATACACACCCTGAACTATGCGAGATAGCCACACTTCTTCTAACAGTTCCGTCGAATCAAGTGTCGGTGGAGCGAGCTTTTAGCGCTCTTAGTTTAGTCCTTTCAGACAAACGAACAAAGCTAAACGACGATACCTTGGAAAATATTCTATTATTTAAACATAACAAATGTGCATTTGAAAAGATTCTCCCTACCCTTTATAAATGGAATGAAGAAAATCTATAGTAAGTTTAATATGATTGCGTAAAACTAATAAATGGCTGTGAATTGCGAAGTGTAATATTACTTTAAACGTACGTAAATCTATGAATTATTATGAATTACCTATACAAGCTGTAATATTACTTTAATATACTTAATACGGTCACATTTTTTTAAAACATACCTATTTCTTTAAAGATAGATATAAGACCGTATCTAATCTCACAATTAATTATTTTTTTATGATATTGCTTGAAACATTCGAAAAATTAGGTTAGGTAAAGGCTGTGAAAATCGAACTGACTTATTAATTAAAATCCCTACAACAATAATTTAAGAGATCTGTGCAAAATCTGTGACCATCGAACTGAATACCCAATTCAACTTCCTGCAATTACTTCCATTACTTTGAATGTACCTATATCTATGTAACTGCTGTGAATTATGAATTGAAGTATGATTTATACTGAACTATCTACAAAAAAAGATAACAATCGCAATGCCGTTTGGTAACCACAAACAATGCTGTATTATTTCTAGATAGAAGTGAATGGTATAAAACGATCATCTTAGCTCTTT
This sequence comes from Anopheles merus, assembly GCF_017562075.2. Taxonomy (NCBI): domain Eukaryota; kingdom Metazoa; phylum Arthropoda; class Insecta; order Diptera; family Culicidae; genus Anopheles; species Anopheles merus. The sequence continues at coordinate 19,426 of NW_024428609.1, read as the reverse complement.
CAATGGGAGTTGGAAAATGATTTCCTTTCGATTATTCTGTTTAATACTCTTTGTGCCAGAAATAATTTTCATACTTGTTGAACCCAATATTGTTCTTCTTGGCACAATGCAGTTATGCCGGCCTATATAGGCATTGGAGACTTTTCAGCAAGAACCACGAAGCTGAATAGTAAGACCTTGCAACGGAATGACGATCCATGCAAGGCTTGACCCCACAACAGGCATGCTGTTAAGTCGTACAAGTTAATGATGTACTCCCAAATCACTATTCAAATCTGGCATCATCACAAATCATCAACGACAGAATATATATTAGAGTTTTTACTGAATACATCATATTGCTGCTGTATATTGAATTGTTTTTGTCTCAGGAGAGCTGTAAATAGTGATTACAAATAGCGATGCTATTGCAAATTTGGGGTAGAATCCGAAATTGGCCTAAGAGGCTATAAAACATCAGTTGGTAATATTTGTACTTTTATAGGATTATTGATGTCGAAATAAACCTGTTGTGCGAATCATTCAAACATCATTATAATAAAAAAAATAAAATAAAACAATTTAAAACGATTTTTTTTAAAAGGTGTGATAATGCTTACATTTCCATAGCCAAAAGTAAGCGACTTCCATAAATAACGTGTAATGAAAAATGTAAACAGTTAACCACACTGATGCTGACCGTGTATAGTTGGCTGCGGGTTCTAGGTTCGTAGCGACAGCACGCGAAGCACGTGTCGTCGGTGGTATTCTGTCATTGGAAGCGACAAGAAACAAAAAGGTCGCTTCAGTAGTAATAAGCCAAATCTCATCCGTTCCTGGTGGAGCACCGAAAGGATTGAATTTTACAAATCGTAGATGGACTGTTACCGCTATGTCCATTGCATCTGATAGAGCTGAGAAATCTAACGATTTTTGGCTAGCACCAGCAAAGTGTGAGATGCACGGTGTAGTGAACGGTGAGGTCAAGGCAGGTGTATCTTTGGTTTATAAAAAGCTTGTTTGTTACTTCAAATTTTTATTTTTTCCTGATTCTTTTCCGGTTCTTTTTCCTAAGCCCCTCGAAGGGTCTAGAGAGAAAAATTGTTCGAGCCCGTTGGAGCGTATCTTTTTGACTCCTTAAAAAATTGACTAGCGGGAGGCCGCATTCGCATGTGTAGCTGCCATTTCCTCTTCTACGGACAAACCACCGTACACAATATGAGAAGGATATCCAACTAAGGATGCCAGACTCCCCGCTGTCAGTGTCTGCTCCGTCAATCTCTTCCGCTTTTCCTGACGATTCTGGCGATGCCGCTGCCGAAGTCTCTTGGCTTGGGTCTCTTGGCAACTTTGATTAGGTGACAAGAATAGCGCGTTCTTGATCCCAGCAGCGTTGGAGTTACGAAGTGATGCACTTGGCGGCTTCGCCACGTGCCAAACAGGTGCAGTATATGCATTGTCGAGCAAGCGATCGGCACGAGCAGACTGCCTCGTATCTAGCGAACTGAATTTGGGCTACGTTTGCCCATTTATTGGCTATGTTATTGATACACCCGCTGTTTGGCCACTCACTGTTTGGGGGCTGTATTCGGGATGAAATGATAGTAAACAATCATAGTGATAAGCATTAGGAGATCAGAAACGTTTGCGTTTTTTTGTATTTGTGAGAATTATTTATACAAGAACATGCTGAGCATGGTTCATCCCAAATACCTTACCCAAATAGCCACATTACGACCACAACGTTGGAAAAAAGTCTTATAATTTTTGTTTATTCTATTCTCAGACTCCACAGTCTTAAAAGGAAATAGGTTCTGATACTTGCTATTTTATATTATGCAGATAGCTGATAACCTAAATAAAAAAAACGCTAAATAAAACGGCCACGTGGGCGCAGGGCCAGTCACCCAGTCTCACGGTAACAACTGACTACAGAAAGCAACAGAAGGATACGACACGTACTTAACGATACCGACCCCAACGCAATGCCCCCGGACAACGATAAAATGGGCTCATGGAACGTACGCACTCTTAGCAAAGCCGGAGCCTTGAAAAAACTTGATGATACCCTAGCCACACTGAGCATGGACCTCGTAGCTTTACAAGAGATTCGGTGGCTAGGGAACGGTATGCACAACAGGCGTGGTAAGCATTGCTACGACATTTACTACAGCTGCCACGACCGTAACCACGTGCTCGGAAACGGGTATCGCCGTAGGTCCCCGGTTGAAGCCCGCAATCATGGATTTCAAGGCTATAAACGATAGGCTATGCACCCTGCGCATGCGAGGCAAATTCTTCAATATAAGCCTCATAAACGTTCACGCCCATACCGAAGATAAAGAGGAAGAGGAGAAGGACCTTTTTTACGGCCGCCTCGCTAGAATCGTAGATGCGTGCCCCAGGCATGATCTCATAATCATCCTGGGGGACTTTAACGCAAAAGTCGGTAGGGAGCCAATGTACCGCCAATACACTGGCTGTCACAGTCTGCTGACCACAGTAACGGTAGTAATGGTAGTAGATTGGTCCAGTTCGCCGCAGCAAACAATCTGGTTGTAGGAAGTACCAAATTTGCGCGAACGGACATCCACAAAATGACGTGGGCGCACCCGGATGGCGAATCCTTCAACCAGATCGACCACGTGTTAATAAGCCGCCGACGACATTCGAGTCTGTTAAACGTCAGAACTTATCGAAGAGCCAATATCGATTCCGATCACTACTTGGTTGGCTTAGTGATACGTGTAGAATCGCCCGCCCCCGCGCCAATGGGGGCGGAGAAAACACGCAGCCTCGGCTCAACACGGACTCTCTAAGGGACCAACAGAGTCCCTCTCTAATCTCTAAGGGTCCAACAGGAATCAAAGCCGCTTTAGATGAGTCTCTACTACCAGAAAACAGTTATGAAACTACGAGCGAGAGGTGGAACGCTGTAAAAACAAAAATAATAAACTGTGCAAGAAATATACTCCCACCACGTCGTGGCAACACCTAATCTGGCTGGTTCGACGAAAAATGCAGACAAGTGACCGAACGTAAGAATACTGCATACCGAGCAATGCAGCAACGGCATAGAACGCGGGCATGCGCAGAGGAATATTCACGGCTCAGACGCGAAGAGAAACGAGTTCACCGCTCCAAGAAGCATGCTTTGGAAGAGCAAAACATGCGGGAACTCGACCAAACCAGAGAGGCGTACGGACCGACACGAAAGTTTTACTAAGCGATAGCATGTCACCGAAACAACGTTGTACCTAAGGTAACTTGCTGTCGCAACAAGGATGGAGATCTGGTCAGTGACCAGCCAGAGGTCCTCTCGCGGTGGGCTCAGTACTTTGATGAATTACTCAACGACCAGCTAAACGAACTGCTAGAAGCGCCACTAGCAGATAGTGTCATGCTACTGCCACCTAGCATTGAAGAAACATGAAAGGCTATCCGTCGGCTGAAAAATAACAAGGCACCCGGAACCGACGGAATTGCAGCTGAACTGGTCAATCATGGAAGTGCACGACTAGAAAACGAGATTCATCCAATTGTTACTGAGGTGTGGATAGCGAATCGATGCCTTGTGATTGGAATCTCGGCATCATCTACCCCGTATACAAGAAGGGAGACAGGTTGGACTGCAACAACTACAGGGGTATTACGGTGTTGAATACCGCCTATAAGATATTCTCCCTGATCCTTCAGGATCGCCTTGTCCCGCACGTCGAAGAGTTAGTTGGAAACTATCAAAGAGGATTCCGAAACGGAAAATCTACCACTGATCAGATCTTCACCATGCGGCAGATCTTGGAGAAGATGGCTGAATACAGAAACGACACATACCATCTATTCATAGACTTCAAAGCCGCATACGATAGCATAGCCAGGGTAAAACTGTACGACGCTATGAGCTCATTTGGAATCCCGGCCAAACTGATAAGGCTAGTTAGAATGACTATGACCAACGTCACATGCCAGGTGAGGGTGGATGGAAAACTCTCACGACCTTTTGCTACCACCAAAGGTCTGCGCCAGGGGGACGGGCTTGCTTGTCTCTTATTCAACCTGGCGCTAGAGAGAGCCATCCGTGACTCGAGGGTGGAGACTACGGGAACCATCTTCTTAAGTCAACCCAGATCCTGGCATACGCTGATGATATAGACATCATTGGTCTGCGGCTCTCCTATGTAGCAGAAGCCTACCAAGGGATCGAGCAGGCGGCAGAGAGCCTCGGATTGCAGATAAACGAGGCAAAGACCAAACTGATGGTGGCAACATCAGCGGGCCCACCAACAAATAATCAGAATCTACGTAGGCGTGACGTGCAGATAGGTGAACGCACTTTTGAAGTCGTCCCACAATTCACCTATCTTGGGTCAAAGGTCAGCAACGACAACAGCATGGAAGCTGAGTTGTGCGCAAGGCTGCTGGCTGCCAACCGGTCATTCTACAGCCTGAAAAATCAGTTCACCCAGTGGCGCGTTAAACGGTGGGCGGACTGGGCGGCCGCCAGGGGCCCCGGCGATCTAGGGGGCCCCGTCATTGTGGATGTTCGACTTCGTATCGATTATCTCCCCCCCCCTCCCCCCTCTGGATGGGACTTTTACCATCTATTTCAAAAAGACTCATTTTAATTAATGCATTTTTCCCATCGCTTCACACACTGTATTTTGTCGAGGGCCTCGAACCGAAATACCGGGGCCCCATACTACTCAAAGCAGCACATTAAATGATCTAAGAAATCTGCCAATACTTGCATCAAAGTCGCAAGCGAAGAACGCTGCGACACGCGCGCACAGCTCAAATCAATACCTCATCATCGTTGTCGCAAAGTATTGGACAGAGCGAGAAACCATCAATTTTTGCTGTATGGGTGGCCTGTGCACGAGCACCCAAATCCAAAACCACGCAGAGCAACTTGCTGCTATAATGAAATGCACAGAACGCTGCGCTTAACTACCACCGAAAACCCGTTACACAACACAAGCATACAACACACCCAAGCAAAAATTTAAAGACCCCCAAAAAACACAATATCAATACACCGACTCGTAGCCGGTAAAATTAGCAGAAAAAATTGACTAACATCAAGCAAGCAACGGTGCTCCAGTGGGTAGAGGTTTCACTCGAGAAACGATTCCATCGATATCGATGTGTGCGCTTTTCAATTTGGCTGGAATGAAACGTGCCTGCGCTTGTCTGGGGCCCCTATATTTGTTTGCAGATGTGTGCCGAAAACAGACAGCTGTTTTCACCCGAAAAATGGTATTCACATCTCAAGCCTGAGATCGTGGAGCGTGCCTGCTTTTAACGATAAACCTTAAATTTTCACGCGGGGTCCTACTCAACTTTTGTGGTCAACTGACAAATAGGGGAAATCGGGAAGGGGTGGTATTCATATGTCCAAAAAGGAACTGGGCCATGTTAATATTAAAATGATGTTTTATCACTATTTACATACAACTTTTTGTGTGAAGACAAAATAAAAAACCGTTACAGCTATACTGAAGCCAAAACTCAAAGGTGGTTTACGGGGCCCCAACGATTATGTGGACTCTTCGATGAAGGGGCCCCGTCGGTAAGGGCCCCGTCGGTAAGGAGGCCCCATCAATAAGGGGCCCCATCTATAAGGGGCCCCATCAATAAGGGGCCCCGTCCATTTGGTGTCTTGGTTGGATGGTCCGCGCACGAGCTCACCAAAAAAACGCGGAGACACTTGCTGCTAAAATCCAATGCACGGAACGCAGAACAGCGCTGCGTTTAACCACATAGAAAACCCCTTGAAACAGCCACAATCACAAATCATACACAGACAAAAATTTAAAGGCCCCTAAACAAAATTTCAATACACCGGCTCGTAGCCGGAGAAATTCGCAGGAAAAATTGACACCAAGCTCGCGTTGCTTTAAGGCCGGGCTACATTGATCGTACTCGCAAGTGTAATTTTTATATTCACTAGCGCATCTGGCGGCGACCAGCGCAAGCTAGATGTGGGTATAATTTAAGTGCCAAAATTATTCATACTTGGTGTCTCATCAAGTTTCGACCAGGCAACCTGTTTGCCGTAGGAAATGTTGATAAACGTCCATAAATTGCAACAAAGTAGGCAGTTAATTGTTGTTGTTGGAAAAATCGTCATTCATACAAAGCGCTGGGCAACATTTTTCCCCATCTCCCAATCTCTATCCATCATTGGGTAAAATTATAGCCTCCTCGACCCAAAACGTTTTTTGACAGATAAATTATGCCAGCATCTAGCTTCAACCCGCCACCGCTAGATGGCGGACGCGTTCACAAAAATTACACTACGGATTACGATCAATGTAGCCCGGCCTTTAAAAAGTCTAAAGGCCGGGCTACATTGATCGTACTCCGCAGTGTAATTTCGATTTTCACTAGCGCATCTGGCGGCGGCTGACCGAAGCATTTTGCCAAACAATTTGGGACTGCTCCAGAAAATACGTTATTTTTCCATGTTTTTCACTTAAATCGGAGGAGAAAAGTTTCGTAAAACGTAGATACACATGTTTTGCACGCATTGCATCCATTTTGCAATGGAAAGCGATGGAAAATCACTTAAATTTGAGATCCGGCACGACCATTCCCCCGACGACCAAAAAAAGCTTTCACCAGCCGCCGCCAGATGCGGCCTTTAAGGCCGGGCTACATTGATCGTACTCCGTAGTGTAATTTTGATTTCACTAGCGCATCTGGCGGCGACCAGCGCAAGCTAGATGTCGGTATAATTTAAGTGCCAAAATTATTCATACTTGGTATCTCATCAAGTTTCGATCAGGCTACCTGTTTGCCGTAGGAAATGTTGATAAACGTCCATAAATTGCAACAAAGTAGGCCGTTAATTGTTGTTGCTGGACAAATCGTCATTCATACAAAGCGCTGGGCAACATTTTTCCCCATCTTCCAATCTCTATCCATCATTGGGTAAAATTATAGCCTCCTCGACCCAAAACGTTTTTTGACAGATAAATTATGTCAGCATCTAGCTTCAACCCGCCGCTGCTAGATGGCGTACGCGTTCACAAAAATTACACTACGGAGTACGATCAATGTAGCCCGGCCTTAAGAAGGTCGTTTGGTCAACGGTGCTTCAGTGGGTTGAGGTTTCATTCGAGAAATGGTTAAATCGATGTCATTGTGTGCGCTCTTGGCTGTGATGAACCATCTTGTTCTTGTATACGGGGCCCCTGTTACCACTTTGCGATTTTGTGTCGAAAGCAGACGGCTGTTTCACACGAAAAATGGTATTCACATTCCTGGCCTGGGATAATGGATTGTGTGTGTCTTTTAATGCAAAAACTAAAATTTTCATTCTTGGCCCTAATCGAACACATCAAATTTGTAACCGAAGAGAAGGGGAAATGGGAAAGGTTTCAGTTAGAAGGAAGGGGGGAAAGGTAAAAAAATACTCGAGGAACCTATGGACCATGTTCATTTATATATGGTTTTTATCGACTAATTCAATTTTTCGACTAATATCGACTAATTCAAGCCGTCTATTTTGTACCATCTTCAGATATATCCTAGAAAACAATTTGAAACATGGAAGGAAGGGTACATTAAGAAGCGATATTGCGATTTTGCTTAATTGATTTTGAACTTTTTATGACTTATGCACCCTATGCTGCAGACTCTTAATTGAAGAATCTTACAATTAATTTTGGTTATTGTAATTTAATAAAATGAATTTGAAACTTGCTTGGATGATATAATAATGTAAGAAAACCAATTACCAATCGCATTGTTTAAGAACATAAATATCATATCATTTTGTGTATTAACTGTAATAATATAATAATGTATGTGTAAAACAAATGGATTCTCCTGGCCCTCACCGCTCGATCATTTAGAAAGCCGCGATCTAAAGCAGTGGTCTCCAACCTGTGGTCGGTGGATTACTTGAGACAAACATACTGCAATACAAGGTATTTCCAGTTACTTTCGAATGAAAATGTTGTTTTTCCCGCGTGCAAGAAGCTATCGCTCTGACCGATTGAAAATGAAGTGGCCGTAATTCGAAGAAAGACGGTACTTCAGTATTCATTGTAACTTCATGTTATGCTCACGATGACGATTTTAAATCAAATCGTCCGTATTATGAAACACGAGCTGGAAACTGTAAATTAGGAAAGAAAATATCGTTTAGAACCATCGTTCTTGTCCATAAAAGACAAACGTAACTAGCTTAGCGAAAACGATAACTTTCCGACCTTTAACTTCTTTTGAGTATAGATAAAACCAACAACAACGATCATGGCAGGTCAGATTTGTTCGGATTTTCAGAATAGGACTAAGCCCATCCATCATCTATCGACTTCTCATTTAAGGAGTTTACTTATGTCCTCCTACCCAAGGTAAGCCCTCTAAACTCTAACGTCCTACAGGTTTTTATGATCGCCTAGACCAGCTGTGTCAAACTCATTTCATCAGAGGGCCGCAAGTACAAATTTTCAGTGATTCGCGGGCCGCAATGTTGAGAATGAAAAATATACCCCAATATTTATGTAAAATACTTTTTAGATTTTTATTGTTAATCAAATTGACTTTTTATACCCTTCGCTTCTTATCTGGAATGGTTTGTTATGTACAAATTCGCGATGTTATTTTATATGTGCTCTTTTTATACTAGAAAAAAAAATTTAATGTACTTTTAGTATTATTATTGAAATAGGATATTTTTCATTACTCGCGTTCTCTTACGGTAGTTCTGCTAGAAAATATCTGTCAAACACACTTTTTCACTGAAGTAGGGGAAGTCTTGCAGTCTGTGGTGAATCTTTTTCAAGCAATCCAAGCTATCCATCGCTGGATGAATAACAAAAATATTGCTTGTGTAAACAGCTTTATTTTCACAATTGTTGCTTTTATCGTACACGAGGGCTTTCTATCGTTTTTTGTGTGTCGTAGGAGGTGCCGTTCTGTTCGCTGTAATTCCTATTTTATTGCAGTTCTTGTAGATTAGATTATTCCCCAACGGTTTCGAATGGCTCTAAACTGCTCTATTGGCTTCGAACGGCACCGAACGGAACTGTTGGTTTGATTTGGCTGGATTTGACGTCGGAATAGCTAAAATCGGAAATGGTTTTGAGCCGTGGATGCGATTCCGACAATCAATCAACTAGTTGTTGCAAAGTTTCCTAGTGCGTGTATCAAGTTATTTTCAATCCTTTTTCGTTTGTAGACAGTTGACGCAAATCTATTTTTCCATACAGAATGTGCAAGCGAGTGTGCACAATATTATGCTAATGGGGCCCTTTCCGTTGTTCGTTGGCTGAAATTTCAGCCTGTCAGCTGTTTGCATTGTATAGCAGTTTTCGAGCAGCTATCTAAGTGAGTAAATATAAATGTGGGCTTATCCCAAGGTGTATGAATTTAGAAGGCTGATTTTTTATCGCTTCTGCTTCTGAATGAAAATATTAGGAGTGTTTTGAGTATTCGTCAAGCCTCAAGAAAGCTTGTTTGAACAAATGATTTCACCCATCCTGTCAAAAAGTGATATTCAAATTTGGTTTTAAAAAACATACTATGAGACCACCTGGACTACATACACTTTGATTCTAGATTCCACCACGTGATCTCTTTAATGCACCTTGGGGTAAATGTAAACAACACCGTGTTTTCGAGCAGGTACTTGAATCTAATTCTAGCTTTGAGGCTAGAATATTCTAGACTGAAAATTGCAGGCTAGTTTTGTGTGTGGTTTGTATGGAGTGTTTACATGATTTCAGCCTTCAACTGTCAAACTCCATACAAAAAACTGACTAGAATCGTGAAGGCCCCAATATTCAGAATTTAATCGAAACATAATACGACTGAGCTTGCATTCGATACAATGACTCTTAAGGGTCTCGATTGATATGTACGATTGTGTAGAATAAGTTTATGAGATGTTATGGGTACATTCATGTTAGTTTCGAAAAATATACCAAAAAAGGATTGTTCTGCTCTGGAAAATTAAATACACTTTAACAAATAGTAGTAACAGATTTATGGTCTGCAGTGCTTTTAGTAATTCTCAAAATATTCTCGTGGGCCGCATTCAGAATCGATGCGGGCCGCCAGTTTGACATACCTGGCCTAGACGATCAAGTGTCGAAAGTCCGCTTCGAAACAGTATCCACATTACCCAACATTTTAACATACCACAAAGTCTTTCTGATATTACTGGTTGTTAAGTCATTGATATCGATTGAAAAATGGCAAAAAAAAGTATTGAAATTGGGGTTTTTATTGATGCGCGGGTGGCAGTCCATTCTGCTCATGTTCATATCTGTTTCATAAAGTTTTATACAGATGTGAACTGTATTTTGTCGAAACAAGTTTGTTGATTTGGTTTGCACTCACGGTAATCATGAAATTTCAGCAAGAACAGCAAAGTGGTGTGAAGATTTTTCTCAACCAAAACGTTAATCCCGCAAGCCGAATACGCACCTAAAATTTATCGGAGTGTCTGTAAGCGGTTACCAAATCAAATTTTTGTTCATCACGAGCAAGTGGGCATCGCAGTATATTTTCCTTTGAAGCTCAGACATGTCGTTTTGGCAGAATAAATAGCTGCATTTTCAGTAATTTGTTTTACTGATATTCATTACCATGTATTACTCAATAGCTTTCAGTAAAAACTGTAACTGCAGCAAACTTATAAAATTTGTAGTGTATGATTTGTACACCATCCCCCCCCCTCCACGCAATGGATTTGGTGAAGGGGGCCCGTCTACCATAACGCCTAGGGCCTCGGAGAGGCTTGACCCGCCACTGAGTTCACCTCAAAGAACCTGTCGCGACGGACGAAGCTGGGACTATATAGTACCTATATTGTACCAGTACTCACATACGCCTCTGAGACATGGACACTGTCCAAATCTGACGAAACCTCTTAGCCGCGTTCGAGAGGAAGATGCTCAGAAGGATACTTGGCCCCGTATGTGTGGAATTACAATGGAGGAGCCGCTATAATGACGAGCTATACGAGATGTACGGCGACCTCACTGTCGTACAGCGTATAAAGCTCGCCAGGCTCCGGTGGGCTGGCCATGTTATACGCATGGAAACGGACGACCCAGCCCGTAAAGTCTTTTTAGGCCGTCCACAAGGACAGAGGAGGCGTGGTAGGCCCAAATTGAGGTGGCAAGATGGCGTGGAGGCGTCCGCCATTAAGGCCGGGATAACGGACTGGCAGACGAAGGCGCGAGACCGTGAGCGGTTTCGGACACTCCTGAGGCAGGCCAAGACCGCAAAGCGGTTGTAGCGCCGGATAAGTAAGTAAGTAAGAATTTGCACCAATTGCTGCAAGTACAGCAACCATAACGCCCAAAACTGTCACCTACCACCACAATGTAGCGTGTACGGTTGCGGCAAAAAGCATCATAGTATGTTTCATAAATGAAATCAGGTAGAAGGGCACCTACAAACAAAATAAATTGTCATCAGGAAAAGAATAATCTGTTCTATCAGATCGTGCCCATCACTCTGCACCATAATGATAGAAAGTTCGAAACATATGCATACATGGATCCTGGCTCTTCAACTATCCTCATTTTGGAAAGTGTCCGAAAAGAACTAAACGTTCACGGACCGAAAAGACCGCTAACTCTCTCCTGGACGGACGGAAGCATTCAAAAAGAGACAGAAAGTAGGATAGTTCCCATAACAGTAGAGAAAGCTAAGAAAAGAAAATTCAAAGTTAAAGGTCTCAGGAGTGTAGGGGAACTTAACCTTCCTGTTCAAACCATAGATGCTCTGTGTTTGCAAAGAAATTTAAACATTTGAAATGCATTAGTATCTCTAGCTATGCAGATACGAGGCCTACCGTGCTACTAGGCCTTCCACATTCGTATCTTTGCCATGGTGCAAAATATCGAGAAGGTAGACAAAACGAACCAATTGCCCATGGAATGAGGCTTGGTTGGGTCATTTTTGGGGGAACGAATACGCCAAATGTCACAGAGAACTCATTTGTGATGACAGAGACGTACGAAGAAGAAAACAAGAACATGATGCAAATCTTGCATGGTTTCTTTTCTATTGAGGAATTTGGAGTTAAACCTTCTCCAACCCGTGCCTCTGAAGAAGACAAAGAGCGTTTAAGATTATGAAAGACACGCTTAAAAATACAGACGACGGATACGAAATTGGTTTAGTATGGAAAACCGACAATCCAAAATTGCCTGATAGTTACGGACAAGCGCTTACGCGCTTAAAAAGTCAAGAAAAGGCAATGGAAAGGGATCCAAACTTTAAATCATGGTATCATAAAGAAATAAACGCATACGTTGAAAAGAGATATGCGTGTAAGGCGACACCAATGGAACTGCTGCAATTGAACGGGAAAATAAACAATATTCCCCACTTTTCCGTGATAAACCATAATAAACCCATTCCCAAACCACGTTTAGTATTCGGCTGCAAAAAATCAAAATATATCCCTTAACTCTCAACTTCTTTCCGGCCCAGATCTTACTGCGTCCCTGTTCGGAGTGTTAGTCCGCTTCAGGGAACACAAAATAGGCTGTTCAGGAGATATCAAGGAAATGTATCACCAGGTAAAGGTAAGACGGGAAGATCAAGACGTTCAAAGATTTATATTTCGAGAGTCGCCTTCTGACCTGCCTCAAGTTTACGTTATGCAAGTAATGACGTTTGGGGCAACTTGCTCACCAACTTGTGCTCAGTTTGTCAAGAACGAGAACGCACTACGTTACAAAAATATCTATCCCCAGGCAGTAAGAGCGATTGTTGAAAATCACTACGTAGATGACTACGCAGATAGTTATCCAGATATTGATACAGCCCTAAATACTATCTCGGAGGTGTGTAAGATACATGATGATGCTAAATTCTTTATGAGAAACTTTTTTTCCAACTCAAAAAAAACGTCAAACGTCATAGTGACTGGTCGATAATTCTTTGCGCTCCGATATTTTATAAAATTATTCAGTGAAAACTTATCCATAACGCAATTTGCTTGCTTGTGCTGACTGCCTCAAGACCTGGTTTTCATTAACAGTCGGAAATTGCTCATCTGCAATCACCTACAATCATTTTTCCTGCTCTACAATCAATACCCCATTTCAACTATTGCTGTACCATTTTACAATGGCCGGTATCTGCGCCGCTTGTGCCAACGACATCGTACCTGCTGATCGAATTGTGAAATGCCAGGGTTGGTGCAATGCCGAGTTTCATTTCACATGCAGCGGACTCTCTGAGGAACTGTCCGCTATTATAGAGTCCTGTGCACAACTTTTTTGGGCATGTAAGGCTTGTGTAAAGTTTCATAGAGATCCGCGTTCGGCTGTGCTTAGGCCGTCTACCCCTTACACCCACACCACTGTCGACTTATCGTCCAGCATTGCCGACCTTAAAGCGAGCCTCCATAGTGAGCTGCCAAAACAAATCACTGCCGTTATTAAATGCGATCTCCTCGAAGTGCTGAAGGATGAGATGCGTTCCTTTTTGCTTTCATCACACATTTCTACCGATTTACCCGCTCAACAACCCATTCATCGCAATCCAGCAACATCATACCCCGAATTGTTTAGCTCAGTAATTAACAATATTCCCGATACCATTGCACCAACACAAACACAGTTCCCATCTTTGGCGGCCTCACTTAGTGTAAGTGCAATTAAACCGACATCCTACATCAACAAAACACCACTTAACAACCTGCAAACACCACTACTAAGAGGATCGGGATCACCGCTTGCTTCAGATACACTGGATATCATTCCACACACTAATACGCGTATGTGGCTTTTCTTTACACGTTTCGCCCCATCAGTTACCACTGAGCAAATTTCTCATATGGTGCAGGTACGTTTAGCGCTTGACAAGCGCGATGTGTTTGTTCACCGCCTGACGAAATTCGGCGCTAACACAAGTACACTCTCATTCATCTCATTCAAAGTGGGCATACCGGCCACTTTACGCAGTAAGGCTCTATCACCTGAGACATGGCCCTCCGTTCTAACATACCGAGAGTTTCGTGACTACCGGAACAACAACAATAACAATCCCAATACACGCGCCGTCACCGATACTAACTCGATACATCAACTCACACACGATCACCCTGCCACTCTCGCTGCAGACAGCTATCACAATCCACTCTCACGGTCCGGAATAAGCGCTCCGATATCAAACACCACTACAGATATGCACTCGCATCCTAGTCCGATTGCTTCTCCTGCTATGACCACTACAGATGCAGGTTTGTTTACAACTGAACCACAGCAGGATCTCAACGAGCGAATGCTTGTCACCACTACACCTATCAGATCTCCTCCTGAATGCTTAGCCGCTCCTAAAAAAGACCGCGACGAGTTAACACTAAACGGACTGATGATTCTGCGGAAGCCGGTCCGTCAGATGAATAGCAAATTGAATATCAACAACACAACAACAACATACCTACCAATGTATTATCAAAATGTTCGAGGCTTGCGTAAAAAACTGAATGATCTTAGACTAGTACTTTCAGAAACTGAATACAAAATCGTAATATTAACTGAAACCTGGTTGAACAATAACATAAACAATGAGTTATTCAACGACGATCGCTATTCTATTTACCGATGCGATAGAACCACCACTAACAGCATTTTCTCCATCGGTGGTGGTGTTCTAATAGCCTGCTCTCGCTCTCTCTCATCTTGCGAAATTACACCGACGGATCGAACTATGGAACAGTTGTGGGTCAAAATTCGATTGGGCAATATTTTTGTTTATATCGGTGCCATGTATATTCCACCGTACAACGCATATAACGACATAATTGTTAACAAACATCTGGAAAGTATACGCGAATTTCATCACGCATGAGAGATAACGATCTTCTGCTTGTCGCTGGAGATTTTAAAAAATGGGACATTACGTGGTCCAAACTCAATCCAGCCGATGTCGAGGATGTACCATTGCGCTCCACTTTCATGCACTATAAACCGTCATCTAAGTCTCGAAATAATCATATTTTCATCGATGGTATGGCAGCAAATGGCCTTTATGAATTAAGCAACGTTAGAAACTCCATGGACCGACAACTCGACCTAATTTTTGCTAACTCCAACGCCGCTGAGATCTGTTCTGCCGTGTCTAAATCCGAACCGGCCCTGCTCGAGCTCGATAATTATCATCCTGGACTCGAATGGTCAATACGTCACTATGATCATCATGCGTCTAGCTCCCATCCAAGCAACACATATCAGCAACGATTAAATTACTCAAAGGCTAATATCGTCGAACTGGAGGAAAGAATATTTCTATTCGGTTCTACTTTTAACTGCTCCAACTTTCCGTCTGTTGACGACGCTGTTCATGCTTTCACGATTTTCATGAAAGATGCTCTACAATCCTGTACGCCAATTATGCACCAGAAACGCTCTCCAGCATGGAGTAATAACAGGCTTATCATCCTCAAACGAGCCAAAAACAAAGCCATTAGTCGACTCCGTTTTTTGAGAAGTAATATCACTAGGGAAAATCGTAACAACGCCATACATGCATACCGTCAGTATAACCGATCAAGATATAAGCAATATATATCTTCAATAGAAAGGTACCTTCTCCGACATCCCCGAAAATTTTGGCGCTTCATCGACAGCAGACGACGCTCAAACGTAGCTCCAAGCACAATCAAATATAATGATTCCGTGGGCACGTCACCCGAAGATATTTGCAACATTTTTGCTGAACGATTTTCCGATGCCTTCTCCACCCCAATTGTAGATCAAACGATGATCTCAAGGGCCACATCTTACACACCTCTAAACATGATTGATTACACCATTCCTACGTTTGATATACGCACAGTAAAAAAGTGCCTCAAAAGCCTTAAACCATCTACAGCTCCTGGTCCCGATGGCATTCCGAGTTTCATCATCAGTAAATGCTATCAATCCCTAGCACCTATATTAACAAACATATACAACACGTCATTGAGTTCCGGTATTTTCCCACGCTTATGGAAGACCTCGTGGATGGTACCAATATTTAAAAAAGGGGATCGCTCATGTGCTTCAAACTCACACATCACTTTGTGCGGTGTCAAAAGCTTTTGAGCTTATGCTTTACAGCCCTATGCTCTCCGCTACATCGAATCATATTATGGATAACCAACACGGGTTCGTACCCAAACGTTCAACATTAACGAACCTCACTGAATTCGTTAGTTTCTTCAAACGTAATCTCGACTCCGGAGGTCAAGTGGATGCTATTTACACCGATCTCAAAGCTGCTTTCGACCTCATCTCACACGACATTTTAATCGCCAAATTGCACAAATTAGGGTTTTCGGAACAAATAGTTAAGTGGTTGCATTCCTACCTCACAGAACGCTCATACAAGATCAAGGTAAACGATCATACATCTAGAGAGGTGCTTGGCACCTCAGGGGTGCCTCAAGGCAGCAATTTGGGCCCGCTGCTCTTCATTCTTTATATAAACGATGTGGGCAATTGCTAGCTAAACACCGTTTTCTTCTGTTTGCCGATGACGTTAAGCTGTTCGCTCCTATCAACGATACCAATGACTGCATCAATCTTCAACATGCCATCAACCTGTTTAGCATATGGTGCCGTGATAATGCAATGGTGCTATGTATCGAAAAATGTCGTGTTTTGTCTTTTTACCGTTCTCGGTCTTGCACACGATTTAACTACCAGATCGATGACATATCCGTTGAACGCACCGATACATTCCGCGACCTTGGGATCATTCTCGACACACGTTTAACATTTAACGATCACCTAGAGAATATAGTGTCTAGAGGGAACCAACTACTGGGTTGGATTATTCGATCAACGCAAGGTTTCCGTAATCCTATGACCATAAAAACCATCTACTGTGCCTACGTTCGATCTGTGTTAGAATATGGCAGTATTGTTAGTGACCCCTGTACCGAACAATGGAGTAATCGAATCGAGGCCATCCAAAGAAAAGCGACTAGATATGCTGTAAGACTCTTACCATGGCGACAGGGCGATGTGTTACCGTCATACCATTCCCGGTGTCTGCTTTTAGGGATTCAGTCGTTGAAAAATCGCCATGAGATAGCTAAATGCCTTTTTATATCAGGACTACTTAACCACCACATTGATGCTTCTACTCTCTTAGCTACGATAGAATTTAACGCGCCATCTAGGAATCTACGTACACGTCAATTCATATCCGTCCCTCGTTATAGAACTCGTTTTGGCCAGTCTGATCCTATGTCAGCTATGTGTCGAACTTTCATAAATAACTTTGATTTATTTGATTGCAACATACCACAGAATGTTTTTAGAGATAGACTCAGGACACAACTTACGTAATAATTTTTTTTTTCAAAATACATTTTCTATTCTTGTGCACCTGTTCTCCCCGATCGATTTATGTACCTTACATAGTCTATAAGCACTAATTTAAGTACATTCATGTAGGATCTTCAAGATCCCGATGGATTAATCAATAAACATATAAACTCAAAAGAAGTGGAGAAAAGCATCCTAACCAACAGGCTATCCGAGAAAAGGATACTTGGCATAGAGGAGAAAAATAAAAACTTCGACAAAGTGTTGGGATTGGTATGGGACAAAGAGTCGGACGTCTTCGCCTACAAGTTTAAAAAGGCAGAAATTAAAACACAAAATTAAACGAAACGTCAGATGTTCCAATATATAATGAAATCTACGATCCTCTAGGTCATCTTGCCAACATTACTGTTGAACGTAAGTTTTTGATGCAAGATCTTTGGAAAACTAAACTTGACTGGGATGACGAAGTCACACAGCACATGAAGGAAAAATGGGAAAACTGGATAAGCCGAATCGAAAACTCGATTAACATATCCAAATCTAGATGTTTTTCAATTGGAAACAACGTAAAGATCAGGGAGCTCCATACTTTCGTAGACGCGTCAGAAAAGGCCTTTGCCGCAGTTACGTATCTTTGGACAGTCCACGACTTAGGCATCGACATAAGTATCGCGGCCGCAAAATCAAGAGACGCTCCTACCAAACCACTGTCGATCCCTAGGCTTGAATTGCAAGGGGCATTGCTAGGCACTCGCTTAAAGGAAGCATTCAAGAGGGAATTGCGGTTAAAGGTTCAAACGGAATTCTTTTGGACCGATTCAAAAACAGTTCTAGCTTGGCTTAACTCAGAGCCTCGAGCATATAATCAGTTCGTAGCCCTGAGAATCGGAGAAATTTTGGAGTTTAACTCTCCGAAGTAGTGGAACTGGGTAGCATCTGCAGAAAACCCTGCTGACGAAGCTACAAAAACTTGTAAGAAAAAGTCAATATGGTTAAATGGTCCTGACTTTCTCAAAAATGTGGAAATAAAAACACTAACACCAGACATCCGGACACATTTGAAGACCGAAAAAGGGTAAACACATCGAGAACAGTGGAAAGAATAGATTATGACGCCATTTCCGTCGAATGGTGTTTCTAAAACGATCGGTAGCGTACGAACTAAAGTACTTGGATTGGTTAAAAAGTAGGCTAAATCCCTGTCATTTTCGACAGCAATCGATAAAGCTACCCTTGACCTAGCTGAGCGCCACTTAATAAAAAAGGCTCAATGGGAAAGCTTTCAAACGGAGATGATACAACTCTCATTGAAGAACCCATTAATGGCAGCAGTAAAGTTAGGTTCCTGTGCCCTATGTTGGACCAAGATGGGATTGTAATGGGTTAGGCGATAGCTACGGTCGCCATATGATGAGCGTACAACTGTACCTCAAGTAACCGTCGCGATAGGTCAGTTTTACTGACATGAGCGAAGTGGAATAAGACTTTGTTCGAAGCGGACTTTTCAACACTTGATCGTCCAGGATCATAGAAACCTTTAGGAAGGTTTCCCTTACTGGAAACGTTGGAGTTTAGAAGCTTACCTTGGGTAGGGGGACATAACTAAACTCTTGAAATAAGTTGGAAGGCGAAGTATTAGGAAGCGTAACGTCCTATCTTGGCAGTCCGAACAATTGACTCCACGTTCGGAATTGGTTTTATTTTACTCAATAAGTTTCGTACATTTGTTTTGGAATGTGTTTTGTCCTAATTAAAGGTTATTGATATGAGGTGCATTTATACATTATATTGGAGTGAGGTGTCTATGTTTGTACGAAGGTTCTGGAAAGTATAAACTGCTATCTAGCTAAAGAACGGTCCGTTCGTCGATCTTTGCCTACACTGCGCTTTTAGCAATAAGTTGCTATGCGTTCTCTGTTTTTCCACTTGCTGCAGTAACGCTTGAATTGCTTATTTTGCCCTTTCGGTTGTTTTTGATAAGTGTGTCACGTCTGTTATTTGTTTGAATGGACGGCCTGAACTCTTCCGGTTGCGGTGCTATGGTATGATCTGATTTGCTGAATGGTGTATAAATAATGTGTAACAATGGTGTGGTTTGGCTTTCTAAAGTGTGTTACAATGTGTTTATAGCTGATAGTGTGTATTAT
>NW_024428608.1:0-22333 GCF_017562075.2 Anopheles merus | reverse complement strand
TTAAGGATCTTTCGAAGATCTATCAAGTTTATCTGTACCTAGAAAGGAACAATCCTTAATATTTGGAATTCAACAACAAACTCTGTAATGAGCATAAACGATGGAATAAACAAAGTAATATTATTTGTGAGCTTTTGCTATTCTCCAGTGCACTAGAACTGAAACACCGCTTGAAGCTTGTCAATCGATGTGACATAATGATCTGTTCCTACTTCTCCCATACATTATTCAAAGTCACGTCCGGTACCCATCGCACGAGCCAGCTTGTTAGGTGACCGGCTCTGTACCGCTGCGTTGTACTAATACTCCCAACAATAGGCATTTCCTCCGACAGCATCGCCACAAACTTACCTCTAATTGAATTGTGGAGAGTCTTTTTTCATGCTGAGACCGTTCAAACCCAACAGTTCCCCGTTTCGGGCCGAGATCACCCTTCCACACTGCCACCATTCGCGTCACCGGCGCTGCCACCTCCACCCCGTTACCATTGCCTGCCAGCCCGCCGCTAGCAACCCCCCCGCGGTGAACGGTTGCGGCGGTGGCGTCGTACTGTCCCCAGTCCTCATCCTCCATCGCCAGCGAGGCTGCCGCCATCGACGCGACCGCCGACAGCGTTGAGCAGAATGCGTTGTATTCCTGTTCCTCTGGCGTACCATCGCCGCGGTGGCCGGAACCGCCGGACCCCCTTGGCCGGGCCCTGGTCGAGCTTGTGGTTTAGCGGCTGCAGCAACCGATGGCTCAGCTTGGGAAATTCGCGCGTCTCACGCGCAAAGCTACTGCCGCCGCCCAACAGATGCTGCGCACCGTTGGCGTGACTGTTGCTGGTATTGCTACTGCTGCCACTGCTGCTGCCACTGCTGTTGTTTGCCGCCTGGTGCTGGTGTTGGTTGTGTTGCTGCTGGTACTACTGCTAGTGGTATTTCTTAAAGGCCCTAGTTTGTATCACGTAAACAGTCGTTTGGGCACCGCCGGGGTACACCGAAGGGTGACGGTGCCGCGTGACGGCTAGCGCTGGCCGTCGACGCTGCCGCGCTGGTGGCGCTCAGCGCGCTCGGTTGCTGCTTGTGGGGTCGGGGTAGGTGCGCAAGGAAGTGTTTGTGCCCGCGGTACAGCCCCTGCGATCCGCCCCCGCCGTCGAGCGGGCTGGGGCTGCATAAGCCCGTGGTGAGCTTGGCGCGACGGCCATGGCGGCCTGTAGCGGCTGCGTTGGCGGCCGCTGCCACCGCCGCCGAGTTGGTGTAGCCGGCGGCGGCACCTGTCCCGCCACCCGCCGCCGCCTCGATGCCGGCCGGTTCGTCGCCTGCTCGGTTGGCCGCCGCGTGGTATTTGCCATTCCAGGATTGACTGAACAGGTCCAAAAATTCTCCGTCATCCATTTGCCAGCAAATAGCGTTTGTTCGGGAGTAGTGGGTTGATGATGTGTGCAACACTGGTGAGGTAGGTTAGGTTTTTGTTGGCGTTGCTTTACGGAGCGGTACAACCGCACGTACCGCAACCCGAAAGGTTCGGTCAGGGGCTGTGTGCCCTTTTTTGCCCACAGCAAATCGTTTCGCACTAATTTGGTTTTGTTTTTTCTCTCTACTTCACTTTTTAATCGTATTCGTCTTCGCACGGTCACAGTCGCTCCACACTTTGCGCACAGTTAGTGGGTTTACCCTGTGCTGGCAGTTGCACCAGCTGGACAGGGGGTGGGCTTAAGTGGGATACAAATCCTCAATACATTCGACAGTCATCCTTGCAGCGGGTTTGTTACTTCCCCGGCCGACGATTCTGAATGGAAGAAGCTGCGACGCACGAAACTGTTGATTGCTGCAAGCAACTCTTGGTATAGGTGCTCTTATGATGCAGAGCGTTTTATGAATCACTTTTTATAATTATATCAATCCGCCGGGCACTGACACGACGTTCTTTTCTTCTGTTTTTTTGTTGATTTTTAATCGATTTATAATATTTATTCACATCACACACTCACTGAAAGGGTTGTACGTTTTCTTAAAGATAAAAACAAAACAAACAAAAGGAAACAAATTTACTCTAGAGCACCCTTTTTCATTGCGGAACTTTCACCTTTTCTTCGCCGTTTGCAAATTCACGCATCGAATCGAATCACATTACCACCAACCAAACCCAATCGACGCCGAAAACCGAACGATAAGAACGTTTATTTTCCCGCTGGAATGGAAAAACGCACCCACCAGAAGGATGAAAAAAAAACGAACCCCGACGCTTCTACCGGAACCGTCGACCTTAATCAGCACAGACGGACTGACCTAAAAATGCGCATCCCATCCACAGGTATACCCGATATCGTGCGCCGTGTGTGTTTGCCGTTACCATTGGCGGACATTGGGGTGTAAGAGTATGTGTGCGTGTGTGTGTGTGTTTGGGGGATGTTTTTTTCCTACTTCTTTCACTTCTTTGTTATTAATACACCGGTTACACGCTGCAATCTAAAGTGTATAGGTATATACCTAGACCGCTCACACACCACTACACCAGGCGCAGCGGTGTGTGAATGTGGTGTGGGAACACAAATTCGTCATCCCGCCCAAAACGGGTTGGAAATGGGGTGCTTTTTTGTTGCTGTTTTCGATGCAGTTGCAATGGCAAGATAAGAGGAAATATGTGACATTTATTGATATGGGCGTGCGTGAACCGAATAAATCAATAAAGTGCACATGCATCAGATAAAGACCAACCGGTCAGGCTGCTAGAATTTAATTTAATAGATTTTCTAGAGTAAAATATTTTGGAACGAATCCTTTCATCGTTTGTCCTCTATTTGAAATACAAAAATTCTTTTGTTTTTGAAGTAGTGTATTTAATAAAATAAATAAAAAAAGCCAACTCTAACAGGAATTAGTAATACTTTAATGTTTAAATATTTTTGCTGTTTATTACTTACTGAAAGTGTTTGGAATTATTCCTTTCTGACACACACAAAAAGTGACCATAATATCGTAAAACAACATAATTAAGATAGCTCTGTTAAGCAGCTTCAACTATTAGCTGAATTTGTTCAAACATAAAAAAATAAAATAGATGCAACTGCTGGCACGGCACATCATCAAAGCAAAACGGTATCATTTAGCAAATACAAGCAACGAGACGACCGTTTAGAGTGTACACAACGTAAACTGCTAACAAACGAAGAAGCAGCAACTTCTGCGGAAAACCACACCGGTTACGTTTAGTGCAGATGCAAGTAAGTGGACCGTTTGGATGCAGTTAAGATGCAGAAGACAAGATACAGCTTAAAAACACATACATACACACACGCAGTGATATTGCGTTCTATCCCCACGCTTCGAATCATCCATCGCTGCACCTTCCCCAGTATGTGTGTGAGTGTGTGTGCGCCTTCTGCCATTGCTTTGCGTGCGTGAAAATGGCAGAGGCAATGGCCGCGTCGCACGCTGTGCAAAACTGCATCGAGCACAGTGGCAGAGCAGACAACAGCACAACAAAACAAAAACACAACGACAACAGCAACAGCAAAAGCAAAAAAAAAAAAAAAAACAAATGGCAACGCAACGCCATTACCGCACGCACACCACAGCGAACCGCAGTGGGATAGGTCAAGAAACGGAAATCTATTTAAAATGAGATTACGGCAGCAGAATCGGCACACACATGGGCAAGCGAAGTGGGAGAGCGACCGAAAGAGAGGGAATAGAATGAGTGAGCGAGAGAGAGAGAGAGAGAGAGAGAGAGAGAGAGAGAGAGAGAGAGAGAGAGAGAGAGAGAGAGAGAGAGAGGACAGATCGCATCGGTTGCGTTTGCAAAAGACAAAAAAACCGCGAAACGTGCCCAGTGTGTGTGTGTGTGTGTGTCTATGTCTGTCTGTTTGTGTGAATGTGGGGATGGCGGGACCCGAGTGTGCGCCGTCGTCGTGCTGATCTACCCTTTTGACCCTACCGGCGCGCCACCTTTTCTAACTTACTCAGCCCTTTTCCCGCCCTTCTTCTCCGTAGCTCGCAGTTGGATAAAGTTTCGATCAAACGAAGTTTTTGTGTGACCACGGTTTTTGTGATATACAATACAATGTCCCCCTTCCGTCCCGTGCCGTCTTCTATTGCCTTCCAGCTGCACTTCGGGCTTTGAGGGGATGTGAAGATACTTCCACCGTTGATATTATAGTATAAGGTTGCGTAGAGAGCTTGAAACTCTTTGCTCAAAGAGACGTCTTTTGGTTTCAGCATTTTAATCACTTTGCTATCGGTTTCAATCGATTCTAATAGCATCGTTACTGTTAATGGTCTCTTTAAATACCTTGACAACAAGCTCATCGAAAGAAGTCAAATTGAACTATAATAGCAGAGTTAAAGTCCCTTAAAGTCCATTTTTAGTATCGTACAAAAACAAATAAAATACGAAACCATCGCCAGTCGGCTATAAATGCATTAGGGAGCGAAAAACACTCACATACAAATCCCCTTGAATCTATCACTCACTTGCCCACGCCTTTGCGCTGTCCCGTGCCACCCGTACAAACATTACGCATTCCTTCCCCGTTATCTGTCTCGGAAAGCGAAAGTGCAATTACACGACATCGTGCATCCTGATGCACCCTCGCCCACACACAACTCCCTTCGACGCAGTATTGCATCTTGTTGCGTCCGCTGTGATGATGATGATGATGATTTGATTCTTAATGATGCACCGCGGTATGGAGGGAAAGTGGGTTCGCGCAGTGCGGAGAGTGATAGTTGCAGTATAAATAGAATTGCCACATCGCATCGCATCTTAACGGCGAGCAGCGGCAAGTAAAAACGAAACTCCTACTCGAGCGAAGCTTGTGTTACGTCTCCGCTAAATAGCAAATAACGTAAATTGGCTGAGCTCATGATTCCGACCCAGACATGCACACACACACACACACACACACACACGGAGGGCAAATGAACGTTATAATGATGGCGCTAATGTGCGATAAGAAAGGTGCATCGCACTGGGTGGTGGTTGTCGCTCCTGCAGGAGTCGCAGAAACAGGCGCGAGCTCCTCGTGATCATGGTACAAAATTACTCCTTTTGTGCTCAACTATTCTAGTTTTGCTCATGCATGTACGAGCACAAAAAAGCACAGGAAAGGAGTGATGAAACGTGACAATTATAAAATTGCGTTCTTTTGTTGGCAAATCAGGATTTTTTTCAGTGAAAAATGAACCAAATTGGCGGTAGACGAAACCTCATTCTGGAAAAAATAAACGCTTACTGTTATTATTTCGTACCTTATCCAACATGATTCATTAAAACAGGACTTTTAAGAACACAAAATCAACAACATTTGGTTCAAACAGTTGTTGAGAAAACAAACTCATAAACTTGAAGTAAGAATCGATTGAATCGTTCAACGAAACCAAAGTTGTATCGAAATTACATTTTGCTCATTGCAGCTTCTTGAATCATTGCCACAAACCATGAACTCATCGTACGTGTGAGCGAACGTCTGTCTTTCGCTTGCCTGCGGGTACGTGACTTCTACCAACGCGGGGTTTAAAAACGCTCCCCGTCCAAACCATTTCCCCCCCCCCCCACCTCCTATTTACTGGCCCCCGTGAGGAGCATTTGCATTTAATCGTAAATCTTCGCTCATCCCACCCAAAACCATGGCCACGGGGTGAAAACGGTATGCATTCCCGAGCAAACGCAATATTTACTGGAACGGTAGCGAAATTTGGTCCACCTCCCCGGTCACGACACCTCCGACAGAGGGTTGCTTTTGTGGTGCAAAGTGCACCTGCTAAATTGAGACTCCCCTTTGGCTGACGTTTCGGGAGAGAAGAGGGACAGAAATAAACGCAATCCAACAGTATTACAGCAAAAAGATGTAAAAAAACACTCATGCTAAAACAAACCGACGGTAGCAGCAAAGTGTGAAAAAATGCACAAAAAGAAGAAGCAACGGATCGCCAGCAACTCTTTTAGAACCTTCCCGGCACACAATCAGCACGTACTGCTAACCGAGCGCGCTCAGCGAGCTTGGCCAAAAACATCGAAAAGTACAGACGCTGCAACTACTGTGTGCCTCGAAGCCCGTTGGTAATTGTTGTCTCCCGGGCTGTGTGTGTGTGTGTGTCTGTATGTGCTTTTTTTTACCACCCAAAGACCATTAACCCCTCGCAAAAAGACGCGGTGGTGGTCGCTGTCGTCATCGGGCACCCGGGCCCGATCGTGTCCATGGTCACGCTTGAAGTTTGCTTCTTTTCGTCTTATTTTTCCTTCTCTTCACCATCCATTTTTCTTAGTTTCGCAACAGTGCTCACATCACGTACACGCCCGATCGTATCGTTCGATCGTACATATCGATCGACGAGGGGGAAGAATTATGCCATAACATTTGCTTTCGATAATGAGTGGGTTTTTCTTTTTTTCACATACAGGATGTATTTAATGTGAAGTAATATTGGCAACTAGAATACCATTGCTCAATGCAGCACCGAAACCGAAGCGAGCGAAAGAAATGCGTCCGTGGCATGACCTTGGCCTTGGCCTCGGGCTGCTGCCGCAAAAGGTAGCTTGAATTTGTGCATCCCTTTTTTTTTAAGGACACAGTGCTGTATCGCTCTTTCTTTCTTCTCTCCCTCTCTCACTTGGTCTGTTGCTCGCTTTCTGTTAAACTCTCTCACTCTCTTTCTCTCTCTCCTTCGGTCTCACACATAGAAACATAAAGGGAGCAGTGTCATTGAACCGGCAAGAATTGCATCATGATGCACCCATATTTACATATGTTTGTCGCAGCTGCTCCAGTGCCACCCTTATCAGCGCACCGTCGCTGTGTCTGGGCCTGGGCGGATGCTGGATGACTGGGACGTGTGAATCAGCATAGTTCATTCACCTTTCCTGTGGTGGTTTGTTTGACGGCTCATAATGAAACCAAAAAAAAAGCAACCACAAAAAAAACCACGGGTAGAAGAATTGCTGTGCTGGAACTCATTTGGCGTGCTAAAGAACGTTCTACTGGAACTGGAAGCCCTTGCTGCCTGGGCTGAGAGGTGCGATGCGCATTGACAGTGTGAAAATTATGCAAAGCAGCAGTTTTGTCTCGCAAAATGGTAATGTACCTTCGCCAGGACCGAGCAGCATCAGCAGCAGCAGGTTGAGTTTCCCTTGCCCTTTAGCATCGATGTAAATTATCTATTATTACAACGATTGTTATGTACAGTGCAGTGTCGCTATACTCTATTTGCTGGGAGGCAAACAACACGCACATACACACACGCACATTTTTGCATCTGCTTGTGTGTGCAAAGTTTATTAACCTCATCAACCATATGGAACACCTTGGTGCGTTTTTCCATGCATCGTTCTTGTAAACAACGGGAAGTGAAAAAATGAAGTTAGTAATGCATATTTTTATTCCAACCATTCTCTCTTTCTGCAATCTGTTCAGAATGTGCTTTTTTTTAAATGTGTGTGTGTGTGTTTAATCTTAGCTCAGCCAAGCCTTCCCAACCACCCGTTCCGAAGATGTTCTAACTAGACCGATCGTAGCGAGCAAGTAGAAGCGGTCGAAAGAATGCACCCCCGAAGCCGTACTACCATCGCTGAAGGACGTACAGGCCACACAGAGGGAAAAAAGAGAAGATGCAAAAAAACAACTATTCGTGCAGCGGGAAAAACCTGCAGCAAGAACAAAAAAAAACAACCTCCAAATGCACGCACAGAGAAGAGACACCGAAAATTACGTCACATTGGTGGCGTCGCTAAAGCAACGTACGTGCGAGAGGAGTGAAGTGGAGACGAATGAGAGTATGTGAGAGAGAGAGGAAGTGCACGGGCGCAACGTACCCAAGCAAAACGCCAAGCGCAAACTACGTCGTCGTCGTCGGCCGGCCGGCTTCGAAAGAACGGGGCAAGAACTGGGGAACAATAAAAATAAAACCATCTGCGCGATTCCGACGACGACGACGACGACACCAGAAGGATCATTACCTCAAGGTGCGCTGACTTGGTCGGTCTGTTTGTGCCGGGGTAGGGGTGGAAAAGGGTGGATTGGGTTCTAGCGAGGAGTGCGTTTTAAAGGAAGTGGCGGAAAGGGAGCCTCGAGTGACTGAGCGCCGGTTCTTGCGTAGCGGTAAAATGCGGCTGCGAGTGCCGTACCGGTGGAGTTGAGTGCCCTGCACACACAGGTGCCGCTGGGGATGGGGGTTGTGTCGGATCGAGAACCATCCATCTCCAACGCGATCGACGCGTTTTAATCGATTTTTTAACCAAGTGTCAATTTTAACACTCCAAAAACAAAAAAAAAAAAAGTCACTCCACAAACATCATCTCCCCGCGTTTCGAGCCTGTACAAACTAACACTTGTTTGCATAATGTAAAGACCATTCGGGAGAGGAATGCATCATCATCATCCCCTTACTTCACACGCATTGCGAACGGGTGCTCACAGTCGTCACTCACGGCGTGTGAACGAACCTCACTAGCACTCACTCGGTGTGTGCTTTTTCTCCACCCTGCTGGTGTTTCGGAGCTCGCACTCGTTGCACTCACTCTCGCTCTTGTTTTCGCTCCCACTCTTTCCCTCTGTCTCTCACTGTTCTCTTTCGCAAAAGGGTCAGTTCTACGAACGCTCAGCGCTCAGCGCGTCACAATCTTTAGTTATTGAACTAAAGCAAAACATACTGCCCGCAACATACGCGGAGGCGCAGCGCCAGGGAGCGCAATGTCTCGCGCGCTCTTAGACAATCCCATCCCCTTTCCCTCGCACCGGTCGCACTCTCTCTCCCGCGGGTGGTTGCTGCGCTCCCACAACCACCCCGAGAATTGGTGTGTGCGCGCGTTAAAAGAGCGCGGCAAAACTCACAACAACAGCCGCAAGCCCCGGTACCGATGTGCGGGTTCGATGATTTCAAACTCACCGCCGCCGCAGACCGCACCGCGGTCCCTAGATGGAGAGCGCTTTGTTTTTTTTTTTGGTTTTCGATGAGAAGACGCCGACGCCAGGTTTGGTTTTACTCGAGAAGCAAGCATTTTACCATGCATTGCCTGCTGTTTGGAACGCTCTTTTTTTGTAATGGTTGGTTAAACTGCCGAAATTTTGCAACTGGCACAACTTTGTTAATAATTTTTGACATGGCCTGTCCCTTTTCATACCGATATTCCCTAGCTGCTCGTCAAAACGCGTCGCTTTCCAGCAGGGCAGTGGGTAAGGTTTGAGATTTTTATAGCATTTGGGAATGTTTTGGTGCTTCGTTTTTGTAACGCTCCAGACAGGGGCATAAAACCGAGCTTTGATGATCATATCCAGGGAATAATGTCACCGTGGTTCGTTGTCCTCCGGTGAAAAGGTAGTAAACAATAATGCTACCTTGGACAGCATTGTTTGATTATTACCAAATGGCAAGCAATAGAAATTAAGAATGTTGTACAATATGCCATTCAAAATCTTACTAAAGAGGTTTGTCACACTAAAAAAATGTCAGTAACGTGGATAATTATACTATCAAAAATTCAGACTGTTCAGAATTAGAATGTCTTATTGTTGATATCAAGATCGTAACATTCTTTGAACAACTTCTACTCACAAATGCGTATTTAAAAATCAATAAAAATGTCTCTTTTCATCAATTCTATTGGTTCGGTTGCACATTTATTCTCATCTGGTATTTATTTTGATATCATCTTAGCTCAACCTCTTACTCACATGATACTCATCTCAATCCCAAGCAAAGCTTCATCTAAAAGCGATAGAAATGAAGCTGTCGAACCACTTCACAGGGAATTAGCACCCGCAAATCGTGCGTATCAATTTGAACGGGTATAAAAACGCATCTCTTCACTCATCCCACCCTCCCGCCTGCAGTGCCTATCGATTTGGAGTGACAGGACTGTACAGCATTGGAGAGTAGACCTGAGTACACGCACCTGCCACACAATTGACACCATCAGAATGGCAGAATTTATCGCTTTCGGTGTGAAGTGTGAAATAAATAAGTCCCCTTCATGCCCACACACAGTGCTCCCTTCGTCAGGCACACGCGTGGTGTTAATATCGATTCACCATTAATTAAGTGCTGGCCGAACACTACCAGCTTGTGGTACCCGGGTGCAGCCACCATTACCGGCGGTTCAATGACCGCAAACCCGACACTCGCGTCTTATCAACGGTTTGTCTTCGTTCGCTGCCATCCCACCCCTTCCGCTTCGAGTGTCTTTGGCGCTAGCGCTTGGACGAGGAGAAAAATGCGTGATAGTGTGCCCGGTGAACGGTGGCCACGGCAAAAGGGGTGCAAGGGCAGCAGCAGGAGTCTAGGAAGGCGCCAGCGTGATCGGCACGATCAGACGGGTCATTGGTTTCCCCCCTTTCGGCCCCGTGTGTGCGGGCAGCCAATGGACGGGAAGCTTTCTTGAGCAAGTCCGCTCTCCATGGCGTAGAACGGAAGAGACATAATCAACCATCGATTTGCACTATTGTCACGCTAGGGCGGTTTTGTGTCGCTTAGCCGGCTTGAAGAAGGATCGTACTGTTTGCCGGGGGGGGGGGGGGAGGAGGGAGGGATGCGCGGTAGCAAGGTTGAAAGAAAGGCAAATTTATGTGCGAAACTAGAAGATGAATCCGCACAAGGATGCAACCATTAATCATCGTTAGGTGCGTGCCGCTTTTTTGATTCGCTCTTTGCTCCCACCCCTCTTTTTCTCTCTGTCTTGTTTGGCTTTGCGTGACGCAAAGACGCAATCACCGAAAAAAAAATCGGATTCAAGAAAAAGGCGACGACTGATGGGCGACGCGGGACGATCATGCTGCCGATGCTGTGCTGGCGTGAACGATTGTATTGGGGAGTGTGCGAGAATGTTGAAAGTGGGGAAAAGGGCCCCTTGGGAGGGGAGATAAGCAGAGCGAGGAGAGGGAAGAACATGCCAGTTTTTGTCCCGATCTGATGCTATTAAGACACAGAACTCGATGCTGGGTCTTTTTTTCTCTTCATGTCGGATTTTTTCATTAATTTTCTCATCTACCACCTCGGTGGGCCAACCGGCGAAAAAGTAATGTGCTACGACATCCGTTTATTCCCCCCTCACCCTCTCTCGGGCCGTGTGATGACCTATCCTCTTCTCCCTCGGTCGCGATCTGCTCCGCGATGTCAACGGCCTACGGGATGACACACCCGGCGTGAGATGGCGCAATTTGTCTCGGCAAAGTTTTGTTCGCATATTTTTCATATCTGTTTTTTTATTTTCACCATTCTCTCATTTCTCCCACATTGACTCTTATTTCCGTTTCAAGTGCGCCCTGGTGGTAGGTGTAAAAACATAAAAATTAAGAGTGAAATAAACCATCTGCATGTCTGGTTGTCGTGGCCCTGCCCGATATGGAAAAACACACACACACAAACACAAGTTTATTTTAAGATTTATGTTATTCTTGAGCCGGTACATTGCGGGAGCGGTACGGCAGTGGCCATTTGTAATTATGGTCCATTGACACGGGATTTTGGCGAAGAAAAGCCATGCCAACCCCCATCGTGTCGGGCGCCGGGGCCGCTAAAGGTAATTGCAAATAATTTATGAACGACTCTTTCGCATAGTGAGATTAAAAAAGGGACTAAAAAGCTGAAGTTTAAAGTAAAAGAAATCTTTAAATTTAACACATTTACAGTAAAAGTTATTAAACAGTGTTATTCATAATGCGTCAAAAGGTCATCGTGCACCTTTGCACTCGAAATGTAGAGCGGACGCCTGGTACTTTATGCATTTATGAATCACCATGCGCACGCTTATTGCGCCCCAGTGCACAATGAAGCATTTAAAAGAGGTTTTTTTTTTCTCTCAATTCTTTCCCCTTCAACGAACACACATTTTTCATCCTGATTTCAATTGCGTTCTGACATAAATGTAGCAGCGTATGAAAAATTCATCTATAATAATCGACACCTGCTCGATCGATATGGCATAATATTTTTTTCCTCATTTTCTCACTGCCATTTTTGCAGTGGAAATCATATCTAGATGATTGTAATAAAAATCAAAACAATAACACATTTCCCCGGAAGTAGAGTGCGTTTGATGTGTGCAGTAGTGGTGGAGTAAAATTTAAAGCAAATAAAACAACAAACGCCGCATGCCTAATGAAGTACAAACAAACGGACCGGTAATTATGTTGGAACTTCCCTCACATTCAAGGCCGCAAATGGCACAGTAGAGGAATTATTTATGAATTTGTGCATTGGTCACGTGCTGGATTCAATGGGTGAATAATGCAACATTGCATACTTAACGCAGCCACGAAGCAAAACAACTACCCAAAAAAACACACACACACGATGGTGCGCAACACAAATCAAAAGTAAATAACCTTTAAACACCTTTTTCCCCTCCCACAAATCACCCAACGGTCGGTTACGGTCGATTGAATAATTCGTCAACGATTAACGGTTGGCGCTGCGTGAACTTTGCCATACCAGTGGTGGTGATGTTGGTGTTGGTAATTGGCTGCCGGGTCATTTCGGTGCTGATAATGTGATTCGATTGATGCGCCTCCCTCCCAAAAAAAACTCTGTTTGAGCTGTAGAGGACTGAGGGGGGGGGGGGGGGGGAGGGAAAATACCTGTGGAAATTATGCAATTCGGTAAATCAGTTCCGCAATCGCGAGCCGGTAAAGCCCCAGCAAAGCTCATTTGCATCTCAATTTGAAGCCGCCGGGTGTTGACACAATTGTTTTCACGTTCGCTAGGCACTGGGCACTCAGAGCGCGCCCTTCCGGCTTTTACTTTGGCCGGGGTTCGTTTCGGTGCACTTTACCCCTGTTTATTTCTCCCTCTTTCTCTCTGTGAGGGCCGTCACTGCACACGAATGGCCCCGCGTGGTTGTTCAGAATGTAGCGCGATGCGTTTCACTTAGCACTTGCTGGACCAATGAACAAGCAGAGCTGGCAGGCTGCTAGGATCCAGGCCGCCGAGGATCACCCAAACCCAACAACGAAGGAACAACAGTAAAGAGAAGGCGAGAGCGAGAGAGAGAGAGGAAGAGAAAACAGAGAAACGGAGACAGTGCGTGACTCGATGCGAGACAGGAGGAACGGCGGTGGTGGTTAGTGTAAAAAGTTGGGAGCAATTTTGGGGTAAGGCAAGCGAAGGCGTACCGCGTGTTTGCGCGAACAACCCACCGGCGCGACATGCTGAGCGCGAGTTCATTGACACTGTGGCGAGAGCGCGCGCGATCGTGTGTGCATGTGTGTGTTATATGTATACATATAAAACCGTATCCTGCGGTGGAGTGCGGAGGCAAAAAATCCTGTACAAATTCAGCAACTGCACCAGAAGGACTCCAACTCGGGAGGGTAGGAGATGGGGAGCTTGGGGCAAGTGAATTTTCCCAAAAAGACTCTCATCAAACGGAAAATACCGAAACCAAAACAAACCCATCCGTCAAAACTTTGTGGCTGACTGTCAAAATTAAGATGCGTTACGGTGCGTTACGATGCGTTAGGCACGCGTAATAAAAAGGGAATTTAAATCTTAAAAAAAAAACACCATGTGTGCACGTTCCCTCTGGTACTGAGTCCAGTGTTTATGCGTGCCCACGGGCCAGACCAGCTGTATTCCAATGTGTTGTAGTGTACGGGTATTAACCCCCCTCTTCACCCCACTATCTCTGCCCTAATCGAACCAGCGATTCCGATATCAGCGACGATAAGCGAACAGGTACAGGCCGGCAAATCACAGACACCGACACAGCCCCGCTAGGTGATACGCTTCCTAGCTGAATGTTCCATTATCAACGCTCAGTGACAAACGCTCCCCCCAGCTTTTCATGGTATGAGTGTAGCCTCTGCTCACTGCACTTATCAAGCTGGGCAACGCTGGGTCGGCCTGAGGTAAAGCCTACCACCACAGACAAGGTTTTAGCGTGCCTTAAGGGGAGGGGAGGTGCTGGTGATAATTGTTCAAGCGAGTGTGGCCACGTTTGGTCAGCCCCGTCTGCTTCCCCGACTGACATCCCGAGCGTGTTAGAAGCTGTCCGAACCTGCGCCGCTCGGGGGATGAATATTTGGTTAGCGTTTAGCTCGGTTGATCTAGCAACCGATGGGTTAGACCGGGTTTGGGAAAAACGGGGAGCGGATAAGGGATGCTAGTTTCTCGCGCGCTCTCTCTCCTTCACTCTCTCTCTCTCTCGATTTGCCTATTTCTTTTGCTCTCGATTGCTTGACGTTTGACGGTTTCACTATGGGAACGCATCGTCTGTCTGCGTGGAAGTGTGCATTGTTGGAGCTTGCTGGTCCATGCGACTGTGCTCTGCGTATGTGTGTGTGTGTGTGTGTGCGCTTCTTTCCTTCAATCTCTCGCTCACGCTTTCTGCTGCCTCTTCTCTCTTTCGCTCACACTCACAGCCCGCCTGCTGGTCAATCGCGCGGGGGGCTTCGTTCGTTCTCTTTCATTCGTTCTGCCACCCTTGGAAGGAAGATTTCAAAGGCTGATTCATACGACTCACACATACACACATACGGCACACAGGGAGAAACAAAAAAAACACGCACCCATCTCACACTACCGTTCTCCGTTCTCTCTCTCTCTCTCTCTCTCTCTCATTCGTGCTCGCTCACTCACTCGCTCGCTCGCCTGCTCGCTCACACCGCATGAGGAGCCGGTCATTGAACCTATCCATTTTTCATGTAACAAGAAAGGGATCCACAAACAAACACACACACCCACGCACGCACACATACAGACGGGTAAAGCCGGGTCGTGGGAGGCTCAAGTGTCAAATCACGCCGCCCCGAATGGGTGGCAAGCGTTTCCGTGCATGGATTTTCCGCGTGCACTATTATCCCTCGCCTTTCAAAATACTACACACACACCACACGCGCCACAAAAAAAAAGAAAAATTTGTTGTTTCATTACATCTCTCTTCTCTCTCGCTTTGCTTCACGTTCCTGTACGATTTACACCGCCTTTTCGCGCTCACCCGATTAGGCGGCGAGATTTTTTTTTTTTTTCGTTGACGTATTTGTCACACGTGCAGCGTGATTCGGCTGAAATCGATCATCAATCAGTGGGCTTGCACACACGCACACACACACGTTCACTACCTGCTCACACCGCTCAAACAAACAAACACACACACACCACACACCCTACACTAGTGTGAGATGGGGATGAAGCATGGAGATAGAGTGAGATAGAGTGAAAAAACCATCCGTCAACAAATGCTTCACACATATGCTGGAAAAATTGGGCAAACGGGGCATTATTTTGCGTCGGTCGGTCGCTCGCCATCATCGGTTTGCCGCGTATCATATCCATTGGCATTACCGGGAACAAATACATACACACACACACGAACACAAACTAAAACGCGAATTCGACCAGCCGGTGACAATAAAACAAAAGAATTGATGCATTGAAACAAACAACATCATCATTTCAAAGTGTAAAAAAATTGATTAAAAACACTCACACACTACAAACGCACACAACCACGCAGCCTACACACATTCCCACACACACACACACACATGCACTGATAGGAGTTTCAAAAAGGGGAATTGCATTGAAATGCAATTGACAAAAGTGCATCAGACACCGTTCAGAACTCTCCCGCTCGCTCTCCCCGGGTGTTGCACCTGTTCCTCGCTTTCGTGTCGCAAATATTTACTGCCTTTTTGCCCAACTTTGACCACTCAGCATTGGTGTGTAATGTAGCGATTGTTGGAAATTGGGGAAAACAAAAAGCAATGGAAAAGCATGTGAATGCAAAATTTTCAATACAAACGTAGAACGACACGTTTCATTCTCGGGTGTGGTGACACACGCATTGTAGACGACGGCGAAGCGCGAACCATAAACCGAACGGAATAAGAAAAAAAAAACACAAAAACGCACAGAATCACACACACGCACAATCTGCCTCAAGGCAGAGAATTGAACTCGGGCGATTTCGATCTGCACGGACGAGAGGCTATCACACGCCGAATGCAACCGAAATGTCGGGGAAGGGAAGCCCCCCAGGGGTAGCAACAATACAGCACTAACACACGTCGTGGCGTTAAATTCTCCGCTTTCTGCTTGCTTGCTTGCGTATCACTCTTTCGTAGGCAATAACAACAACAACAACAACAAGCCACACCACTTTACAGAAATATCATTCGCCAAAACCGTCGACACCACTGCACGAGGCGCAAAAAATCACGATCCCGTGAGGATCGGTGCCGAACATTTCCTCTCCCACACAAACACACACGCACACACACAGAGCTTCTTTTTTTGTTGCTTCCACACTTTCGAGCTCTCTCTTTCTCTCTCTTGCTTCGCTTCTTTTGCCGTCGTTGATCACACGATCGTGTCACTAAATCGCACACAGGCTTGAACGCTCTGGACGCGCTGGACGCTGATCTTTGATGCCACCACCACAGCAGTGTCACAACGCACGGCACACTACACTTTCCACGCAGCAAACACAGTGTGGCCGTGCGAATCAAATCGAATCCCGCAAGTTTTTCCGCCGCCGCAGCACTGACGACTGGGGGGCGCCGACCGGGAAAAAACTCAACAGAACCGCTCCACACTAGCGCACGGAATGCGGGATGATGGGATCTCTCCGGTCGCCGTGTCCCTGGCGAACGGTATACTGGCCGTGCGTTTTTGCCATGCGACACTCACGCGCCACGCGAATGAGCGCGCGAGCGCGCGAGCGAGAGAGTGCGAGCATCCCGAAGGAGCTCAGCGGTGAGTGTAAGGTGTGGGAGCGCATGAGTGCGTGGACGCGCTGTCAATGAACGCTGTCGACCCGCGTGGTTGCGGCGTAATGGCAATAACATTGCGTATCAATTCCAATCCCTTCCCGAAACCCACCCCTGCGTGTGCCACTGTGTGTGTGTTTCTGTTCTTTGACACGAAAGGGAAGCAAGCATCACAATCTCCCGATACAACGATCCCACCAGCTGACTGGGTTGGAATGTCATCTCCCGGTGTGTGTGTGGTGGAACGCCATTCGTTGCCATACCGATTCCGCAATCCGCTCGCTTCTTCTGTTCCCATTCTCTGATTCTGATCGCAACACCATCGGGAGAACCGTGAACTTGATTTGTCCTGGGCGGGTTGGCTTTTTTAGGGCAACTAGGGGAGGTGGGGGGAGCGAACTGAACCCTCTGCAAATGATGCAAAAGCCCTTTGAAATGAGTCTATCGCGAAAATTGTCGTATTTTGCCCTGGTGGAAATCGAACGCTTGTGCCGTGGTACGCGAGAGCTCAACTGCAAGCACACACCGTCACCACATACACACACCCCGTGTGGTGGCTTGCGG
Source organism: Anopheles merus (assembly GCF_017562075.2). Lineage (NCBI taxonomy): Eukaryota > Metazoa > Arthropoda > Insecta > Diptera > Culicidae > Anopheles > Anopheles merus. The sequence continues at coordinate 5,088 of NW_024428608.1, read as the reverse complement.
TCATTGTCCTCCGGCGGGAAGATGGCTAAAATATTTCGCACTTCTTGCTGGGGCCGGCGACGCAAAAGTACACGCGTCGTCGGCGGGACTGTGGACGAACATGACGGTTTGAGCGAATTCCCACAGGATTTTGTTACTTTTTTAAAACACAGTCAAGTGTCAAAGCTTAAACTAAATCTCAGCACGCTTTGTTGCTTTATAATTAATGTTTGGGGATGCGAAAGGCAGGAATGGGATAGGTTACCCGGTGAATTCTTGCTCAGACGCTCCGGATGTCTGGTACATACCGTTCATCCATTGAACATGAAACGCTTAGGCTTTTAAAATCAATGAAGACTTACAGCTAGAAGTACATCGTGACATCATCATACCTGGAAGAAGAATAAAAATGATAATTTTTATTAGAAACTTGATAAAATTATAAACGATCATTGTTTAATACGAAATCAATAAGTTTAATGTTCAATAATTAACCCAATAATTATGTTGGAAACTTGTTTGAGACCAATGTGAATGTTATGATAAAAAAACGAAGAATTTTCTAATGTAAGATTGGTGCGAGGCAAGTGTGTTGAGTATTTTAATCATTGTGTAATGTTTATGAATATTTTAACAACGTAAAATAAATAATATGCAGGACAATGGATCCTTTTTGCATCCTTGTAACGTTTTTTTTAAATTATGTTTTGACTAAATTCCATGTTTTACAAACATGTTTGTTTCAAATACTTATCGATCCATTTGATATCAATGATTTTTGTTTACAGTTCAATCCTAAGCCCTCTATGCTTAAACGAATTGTTATCCAGGAAATTCGCAAGAAGAAAGAAAATGGTTTGAAAATAAAGAAACAATCGATCTCACTGCTTTTTAAATTGATGATTCAAGTTCATAAAAAGGACCCTCTTAAGCATGAGGTCAAAAAATAAAGCTTAGAACAGAATCAGTACGTAAACTGATGGACTTGGAATTGCTTGTACAAGATGCACGAAAAAAATGGAGCCCGAATCAAATTAGTAACATGGACAAAGTTGTTTTTTAATTTTAAAAAGTTAAAGGATTTTTCCTCAAAACTCTGAAAAATGGTGAAGTTCGATACACACGAGGATGATTTTTCGCGCTAAAACGGTTATTTAAATTATTTTTGTTTGCTTAGTCCATTTTGGATTTTATTGACCAAGTTGACATGATTTTTGTGGAAATGCCAAAATGTATCTTTGACTCTTTGATGTATCTTTGACTCTTCTTGACTTGAAGTAATTGCACACATACACTTATTTACTGCTTTCCAGTTGTCCACTTGTCCAATCGTTAAAATGGAATGACTGCTGACAACCAAGTCCTTGGACATACATTTTGGAAGCAGTAAGTAATAAAGTTGTTTCGCACTTAAAACCGTGATTGCCTTTCGTGAGAGTACAAGAATGGATCAGAATGCGTTTTTCTCCCCCTTCTGGTTTATCAACCAGCGCAGTTGGTGTGAGGGAAAGGGATGGCCATTGCGAGAAGGGAGATAGAACGAAACGGCAGGCGTTTGAGTGGGGTTAAGTAAAAGTCGATGTACCGTAGCACCCACCGCACAGCACCGAGACTGTTGCCTGATAACAACGGCCTTTCGACTTTGACTTTGCGAGTGCTGAACGCCCAAGAAAGGTCCCGGGTGAGGAGGGTTTAAGCGGGAAGCGGAAGAACCACATGTTTTGGAGGTGGAGATGAGGGGAATGGACGAAGAGGAAGGGGGGAGGGAGGCATTTTGCTGCGGTTGGCGAGAAAAATCGCTGCCGCGGAAGCAACAGGATAAGTAAACACGTCCAAATCAAACCCTTCGAGCGTGTGCATGCGCTATCGTGTATGGGGAGAGCCACCTTTGAATAATACCCACCACCCACCACCCGACAGCAACTACCACCCTCCAATCTTCTCCGTATCGGTGGGTGTGGGGTTTTTCAACTTTTGGGGGAGGTTTTTTTTGTCGTTCTTTTTTAAACTTTTGGATTGATTTCGACGCGCGGAACCTGTCTGTGTGTTCGTGTATCACCTGGCTAGGGGACGCGAGCGATGATTGCGCGCATCTTTGGACGGATGTTTCGATGGACGTTCTGTCCGTAGGGTAGGAGGGAGAAACAGAAAAATCGTGCAAAAAAAAAGCGCGTCAGCAACCCCAAGCTGACGCGCGTACATGTTGCGTCTGTGAAGGTGCGCGACTTTTGGCGGATTCATCGTCAAACTGACATTTCCCTCCCACCCCCTCCTGTTGGGACACACGGTCACGTCTCTAACGAGATTCTTTTTGACGCGGGCGGAAGAAAACCAAAATACACACGCGTACGCGCACACATGGCGTTTGTGGTCGCGTACGTACGCAAACCATCCCGTAACCCACACCATGTACACGCCAACCGAGCTGGCCGTTTGCGCTTGCCGGCGAGCGTTACGCGCACCCGAAAAGAACGGACCAGTTTACACATTGTGCCTCGGGGGGGGGGGGGGGGGGGAGTGCGAAGGGGAGTGTGTTAGTGTGTGGTTACGAACGCAACGGGAGGGCAAATGAACGGATAGAACAGGAAAAGAAGCGCGCGCGCGCTTTCAAGTCCCACTGGGTCTTGTGCGGTGTGTACGCGCGCGTGTGTGTGTGTGCGAGAGAGGGGCAAAAAAATTTGTTTGATAATAATTATATTGTTTCTTTGTCACGCGGTCGTCGTTGACCCCTTTCGGTCAGCTGTGAGCGTAAGCGATGGCACGCGATGGCACTCACTCCGTTCGACCGTTCGAGAGGATGAGTGGTTGGAACTCGCGAGCGGAGACACCTGCGCGCGCGCTCAGCAAACTGATAAGGGGAAGGTGAGTGGCCTGAGCGTGTGAGTGACGCGTGTTGGCTATTGAGGCACTCAGCTCATTCTACGCCAGACTTCAGTGCGACAACATCTACCGATGGAGCTGTGTCTGCTGGGCGCACGAGCAATGAAGCAGTTCAATGAAGACGATGTGGCGAGTTGAACGAATTTGATTTAAATTAGATGTTGATCAATCAGAAATCATTGCCAGTAAGAAAATAAATGCTTACAAAGTATTAAATACGTTCTTCTTCATTTAAATAGTATTTAAATACACCAATTCCTAGGATCTGTAATCACAATCTGAAAGTATTTACAACCAAATTAAACTTTTGAATTCTAAAACACAACTGTGTTCATGTGAAATGAACGAGTATAAGTATTGTCGAAAAGTTACCCTAAGTTTAAAGGGATTATAAATATACATTCTCTGTACGGCAGAACACATAATAAGCCATAAAAGCAATGCAGTCCGAGGTGCGGCTGCAGCACCGCATGATTGATGGCATGCCGGGTGAAATTGGCTTTCGGAACGACAAGCAGAAACAAGCAAGCGTTCGTCGAGACAAGCCAAAATCCAAATCGAAGGAAAGAGAAAAGAAAAAATTACACCATTCAGACACAAAACCATCCCAAAATAAACTGTTTCCAGTAGCAACCGTCGTTGCTCGGGCGACACGTTTGGTTTCTCGCCCCCCCATCTCGCCAATGGGTATCCCATGGAACATGGAAAAATACATTCCCAGTCCCTCCCCAGTCCCCACACACACGCACGCTAAGCTTGCTTCCCAATAAATCGTCCGTAATTAATCGACTGCTTTCCTCGGTTACTGCGTTTGCCTGCGAGGCAAAGGATCAACCATGGGGTTCCTGCCGGGCAAGAGCACATCACTCAAACCTCGTGTTTGCGACGCACCGGATTTCGGATACAATGATTTAATTTAGATAAAAGCGTCAAGCTGTCTTGTGGGAAGAATGGATGGAAGGAAGGAAGGAAAAAAACATCGCAAGCAAGACACACTCGAAATGTCCTCCGTTGTGGTCCGCTTTGACGACGAAAGGAATTAGGAGGGAATTGTTCAACACCCCATGGTACAGTGGGGTTCGTATGCTTTCCCACTGCGGTTATGAATTTTGGTTTGTGACAGCCCTGTGTTTCACTTTCACTTTTGATTTTTTGGAGGTGGAGAGGTGACTGTTTTGTTTTTCGACAGCTGTTTCAGCTCTTTCTTTCCAGAGGTTTAACCCGGGTTGGGTGTCTGAACTAAACAGCCTTCATTGATTACAAACACAAGCCGCTCTTATGTAAGACAATTGATAAGTGGCCACAAAAATGATTTGTCAAGTATCGTAACTCGAAAAATCGTTTCGTTTAGTGTTAAAAATGACTTACAAAAAAACTTATAAATAGGGACCTGGGTTGCGTATTTTTATGAGTTCCCATCCCTTGGCACACGTATCCGATAAGAGCGCATTAAAATATCTCCCACGTTCTATCGTCCCCAGTACCCGTAAAAGAATCTTTCGCGTGACAAAAACCAATTCACGGTAGCGTTTGCTACCCATCTAGTAGGCATTCTTCCACATGGCATGCGCTGGTAAGAAGCCGATTGAACGACCGCGCTAGTTCCCCCGAAGTAGGCTAATTGTATGCATTTTTCACGTGCTACAGTACAGCGAAGAGGTGGAATGTAAATCTTAATAATGAAATTTATTGACGATACGCGGCAAACGTGCAATAAATCACCAAAGTTGTCGAGCGTTGGCTCAAAAAGGCTGGGAGCTTAATGGTGCGGTAACGCGGCATTGCGGAACAGCCACGCGTAAGTTCATATAGGTTGATATCATACCGCTAGCGTGAACCAGCGTACCAAAAGTTCTGTAAAATAGAGGTCAATACTGGTCACGCTTGACTGGTGTCCTCCGCTTCGGCCCCGGGGGGGGGGGGGGGGGAGGGGAGCATAGGACACCGACCCGGCCGATGACATGGTTCTAAAAGTTTCGAAAGTGAAAACTCACCCTTTGATAGCCCTTTGATCTGTTCGGCCACCGACTCCACAACGGTGCACGGCTGGTGTGCGAGCAGTCGGCACACCCTTCGGCAACTAGCCGCCCCAGCTTTTTTTTTCAAGGATAGGAAGCATTTCATGGTCAGATCGAACGAGCCAACGAAAACCGTACCCACAGAACGGAAACGCATTCAGGGGTGGGGGCTGTTAGTGTGTATGAAGGGATGAAGAGAAAACGTGTAGTA
>NW_024428607.1:0-22353 GCF_017562075.2 Anopheles merus | reverse complement strand
AAGCAGCTCATTTTGGCACGCTAAAGATCGCTGCTCTAATTCGCCTTTTGCAGTAGATAACAGCATCAAAGTTCTATGTGGGTCTTTCAAACAGCGCCTAAGCAGCTTCCTTATGCCACGATGCCAGGGATTATTTTTCTTTGTGTTTTTTTTTCAGCAAGCGTCATCGATGAAATAAACAACAGATTTGTTTCGTTTAAACACAATATATATTTTTAAATCCTTTTATTGATGAATTCCAAAAATTTTACACAATTTACTGATGATTCACAATCACTTCACTCAATATTCATTCTTCAATTAACGAATCTGACTTGTGCAGCAGCAATGAGTTATTGCCTGCGTCCGTTTTTGACACTTTGACAAGAGCCACCTTGAACCGATGTCATGCATTAAAAAGCTATAAAGCTCCACCAAGTTCAGTACCCTTTCTTAACAAGCCTTCAAGTTCCATCATGAACCCTACACATAGTGCTAATCAGCCGCAAAGTTCCAAAGAGTACCATGTGCCTGTTAAAAAAGCTCCATAGTTCCACAAAGTACCGTCTATCTCTTAATCGGCCACAAAGTACGACATCGGAACGATTTTTCGTTAAACAGCCCTAAATCAGCTATAAAGTACGAGCTGACTATTTGGATAGAATCAGTCCAAAGAAAGCTATCTCGTTACGCTCTTCGGATGTACTCTGAATGACCGCTCTCGGTTGCCACCCTACGAATCGCGTTGTCTACTACTAGGTCTTGAGACGTTAAGCAACCGCATAAATGCTCAGGCTCTGTTCGTAGCAGGAGTTCTGAACCGAACGATAAACGCACCGCGAATCCTAGAGCAAATCAATATCCACGTACCTGAGTAGCAGCCCGGCATCGTGTATTTCTCTAACTCGATCGAGGCAACACGCGTTACGGAAAAAATAAACATAGCGTCCATGTCCAGAAGCTTTAACTCATTCGCTGATTTTTTCGACTTCGACATAACTCAGGCTACATTCAGGGAGCGTTTACGTCTATCTCAATAAGGACCACATAAACCGTGCTTCTTCGTCTTTTGTCGTTTATACCTAGGTGGAATATAGAGGAGGTGTCTTCTTAGCGTATCATGGTACAGTCGTTAACTCGTACGACTTAACAGCATGCCCGTCATGGGTTCAAGCCCCAAATAGACCGTGACGCCAAACGTAGGACTGACTATCCTGCTATAGGGGGGAATCAATAAGTCACTGAAAGCCAACCCCACAAGGGGTTGGCAGGCCTTGACCGGCATCGGTTGTGAGCCAAAAGAAGAAGAAGAAGTCTTCTTAGCGTTTGGCATATTGAAATTTTGAGATTCAGTTTGACAACAGCCGTCGATATTGTTTACAGGCAGCAGCCGCAATATCATAAAATTTATTTAAAGCAATTTTATTATAAAAATAACGGTCAAATTGAAATTTGGAATCGCTTGAATTTGACTCAAAAATAAGCACTATACGAAAAGAGGAAGAAGAGAAACGTCATTCTCCATACAAAATGTATGGAATACCCGGGTATGCTGGTTGCCAACTTACGTGGTAAAGTTTAAAAAAAATCAAAATAAAATACTTACAGGCTGTTTAAAATTACATCTTATGCACCAAAACATCATAAATTAAAAGTTGGAGGCTACGGAAAATTTCAGGTCAATAAATGCAATGAATCAAAAGTTATTGCAGTTCGAAGTTGAAAAAAATACCAGGTATCCGGTTGCCAACTTAAAGGATATACGCTATCGTACGGGACCGAGCGCAATAGCGTACAGTCTTTCCCCGAGTTACGCGAAGAATGCGTTCCGGAGACATTCGCGTAACTCGGATTTTCGCGTAAGTCGAGTTCTGCTTGACACCCCAAATAGCCAGAATTACTTAAGCAGCTCATTTGGCTCGCTAAAGATCGCTGCTCTAATTCGCCTTTTGCAGTAGATAAACAGCATCAAAGTTCTATGTGGGTCTTTCAACAGCGCCTAAGCAGCTTCCTTATGCCACGATGGCAGGATTTTTTTCTGTGTGTTTTATTTTTAAGCAAGCGTCATCGATGAAATAAACAACAAGATTTGTTTCGTTTGAACACATATGTATATTTTTAAAACTTTTGTATTGATGAATTACACAAAATTTTACACAATTTACTGATAATTCACAATCACTTCACTCAATATTCATTCTTTAATTAACTTATCTAACTTGTACAGCAGCAATGAGATGATTGACGGCGTCTCTCTTTGACACTTTGACAAGATCCACATTGTACCGATGCCATGCATTAAAAAGCTATAAAGTTCCACCAAGTTCGATACACACTCTTAACAAGCCTTCAAGTTCCACCATGAACCCTACACATAGTGCTAATCAGCCGCAAAGTTCCAAAAGTACCATGTGCCTGTTAAAAGCTCCATAGTTCCGCAAAGTACCGTCTATCTGTTAATCAGCCACAAAGTACGACATCGGAACGATTTTTTCGTTAAACAGCCCTAAATCAGCTATAAAGTACGAGCTGGCTATTTGGATGGTTTATACCTAGTATTAGGAGATCGAATATTTAATATCTCTTCTTCTTTGGCTCAACAACCGATGACGGTCAAGGCCTGCCAACCCACTTGTGTGTATTTAATATCACTGTTAAAAAAACATGAAAATGACACACAAATTTAAGTCCTCCAATTTATTTAGTCCATTTTATTCGATCACATTCGAATTTTATTCGATCACAAATTCATTATTCATATTTTTATTTACAAAGTAATAAGAAAGTTGTCCATCGTTAATTGTTTTGTAGATTTTTTTTTGTCTTCCCAAATTTGTAGATAAATTTTCATATTTTCGCGTACACTGTTGCTCACTCTTGCAAATCTTTCCTCATCACTGTCCATCGCTTCGATGGTTGATAATGCCAATTCCAAATTGCTGAATGCTTCAGCTAAACCTTTTGTTGAGAAACATTTGTTTTCCTCTTCCATGCCCTCACTATCGTCCTCTAAGTACTCTTCGAGTATTTCTAGGGATTGCATTTTAATAAGTTCTTCATTAGATAAAGGCTCTCCCGCACAATTAACGAGCTCCTCCATTTCCTCATAGTTAACTTCTATTTCAAGAAAGTGTGCCAAGGAAACACATTCACTTAACACAGTTGATATAGGTTCCTGACTACTGTCTGGTGGTTCATTGCTAACAAAAAAATGAGGGTAAATCTTTTTCCATGCCGCTTGCATTGTCGCTTGTTTCACTTCTTTCCAAGATGCTGCAACATTATTTATCGCATTCAAAATGTTAAAAGCTTTCCAAAACTGACTAAGCGTCTTAGACCCAGTTTCTACGGTTTTTAATGCTTGTTCGAACGTATGTCGAAGGTAATGGGATTTTAAAGCAGCTAAAACACCTTGATCCATTGGCTGCAACAATGACGTTGTTCTCGGAGGCAAAAATAAATTTCTACATTTGGATGCATGTTGTTTAGTTCAATCGGATGGCCAGGAGCATTGTCAAGCAACAATAGCACTTTAAATGATATTTCCTTTTTTTCGCAGTACTGTTTCACTTCTGGCACAAAACATTCATTGAACCATTCAACGAAAATACAGCGAGTAACCCATCCTTTTGTATTAGATTTCCAATAGACCGGCAGATTGTTAATATTTATGCTTTTAAAAGCTCGTGGCCTTTGCGACCGATAAACGGCTAGTGGCTTTAACTTTAAATCACCTGCTAAATTACCACCAATCATTATAGTTATTCTATCTTTAGCTACCTTATAACCTGGCATTGTATCCATTTCTTTAGAAATATAGCTTCGGGTCGGCATTTTTTTTCCAGAAAAGCGCGGTCTCGTCCACGTTAAAAATTTGTTCTGGAATATAAGAATTTTCTTCAACAATTTTGGCAAAAACATCAGGGAAATAGCTAGCGGCGTCATCATCAGCACTAGACGCTTCTCCATGAATTTTTACGTTTCGTAAATTGGTTCGTTTTTTAAATCGTGAAAACCACCCATTGCTTGCTTTGAATGATTGTTCTTCAATATTCTCCTTATTGGATTTACGTTTAATATCGTGATATAACGATACAGCCTTCTCTTTTATACTTTTTAAACATAAGGGATTTTTTTAGCTGTTAGATCCTCTATCCAAATTAACAATAAACTCTCCATTTTCAATATCGTTTCATCACGATACGGCGTTACGATTGTACCCTGCATCAGCCCATTGTTTTTCACGGATTCCAGGAAACGCTCCTTTGTTTTCACAATGGTCCTTATTGTCGACTCGGGACGATTTGTAGCACTGGCGATGGCAGTGAAACCTTTCCCACTCTCGAATAACTTCACTATCTCGAGCTTCTCAGCAAAAATCACATTTTTCACTTTCTTTTTACGGTATTTTTTCGAATAGACGACATCTTTACTCGCTGAAAATGATTCTGATTTGTTTTGAATGGAGTGAAATGACGATATGAAATTATGCAAATGACAAGTGAAGTTTGATTTGACAATTAAAGTGTGCATCATAAACTCAGCGAAGTGTCAAAATTTCAAAACTCGCGTAACTCGAATTCGCGTAACTCGAGTGACGCGTAACTCGGGGAAAGACTGTATCTCGAGTTTTCGCGTATAGCGGATTTGTATGGAAAAATAGTTTACACTACCAGTTCGAGGGTTGAAAAATATCGCCACAGAGTTTTGCATTAAAGTTTTTTGTTGTAAAACAGGTATCTTTTCACCAATTCAATGCAAAATGCAAAAATAACATTAAAGAAATCCAAAAAGAGCATAAAATATTTCAAAGTATTAAAATATTTGCAAAAAACACATCGAGCTGTCAAATTTAGAGCAATCGCGTACTGCGAATTCGCGTATATCGAGTATCGTGTACTGCGGATAATTGCTGTATAGATATACAGTGGAGCGCCGTTTATCCGGGTACCTTTAATCCGGATATCCGTTTATCCGTGCTGTTGATAAATGACAGTTCAATACAAAGGTGACATTGCGTTTCGAGGAGGATATTGAAAAAAAAAAACGGTTATCAGAGTACGTTCTCATAACATGAAACACAATTATTCATGGCAAATTTCAAACATTCTCATTCGAAAAACATGAAGTTAATAAAAATATGCTAACTTGTATCAAAACGTAAGATAACTTTCAAACAAAATCAAGAATTTGTGCTTCCTTATGCCAGGATTATTTTTCTTTTGCGATTTATTTTCAACCAAGCGTCATCGATGAAATAAACAACAGGGTTTGTTTTGTTTGTGTGCATCTATATATTTTTAATTCCTTAATATCAGATCACTCTCAGCCTCCGATCTGTTCGGACATTTTCGGTAATAGTGCGATACAGTTTATCTTCTGAGAGAGAAAAACACCAAAAGAGAAACATTCCAGTTAAATTACGCAAACGCCTAGGCGCTCGGCCACCCGAGATGGCCCCGCGAAAGAGAAACGTTGCTCGTCGTGGAGGCTCCACGTACTCGCTGTCCCGTTTTCATAGTATGGGTCAGCGTGCAAAACCAGAGTACGCACCTCAGGTGTCGCTCAACAACTCATACGACATCCTAAGTGAAGACGAAGAGGCCCCGTCATCGCATGTACAACCACTACAACCAAGCACAAAAAACATCGCGTACCTCCGATCATAGTGACAGGTACGACAGTAGGAAACATCCATCGACTGATCGTCGCTACAGGTGTAGTGCACTACTAGCCAAACACCTCTACAAAAGGTATAAACGTTAGCGTATTAGATAAGAACGATTTCAAATTAGTGGTAGAATCGTTCAAGAACAACAAAATCAACTTCTTCACGCACCAACTACCAAAAGAACTCACAACAAAAGTGGTCATTTTTGGCCTGCCTGAAATGCCGATAGACGATTTACTCCCAGCTCTAGGAGAATGCAAAATCAACCCCACCACAGTGAAAAAGCTACCAATACGTAAACAACGATACGATGACCAGGCGATGTATTTGTTACATTTTGCCAAGGGCTCAATTACGTAAGGCGAACTAAAACAGGTGCGCTACGTAAATCATCATAGAGTGTATTTTGAATACTACTCACACAAAACAGGCCCAATACAGTGTAGAAATTTTCAGCAATATGGACACGGAATTGCCTTTTTGTACTTCTTCAAAAAGGGTTTTTCCCATCCTATTTGACTTTACACAATTCCACAGCTGGTGTCGCGCGTTAAAGTCTCCACAAATAATGAATTTTCCTGGAATATTGCATAGAGCTATAATGCTTATAGCTCCAATTTGCTTATACATATACATAATGTAGAGAATGGAAATAGCATAGGAGGAGCAAAAGAAGAGAGAACGTAAAACTTGTACTAAAAACATCAAGAAAGTAATTAATTTCACATAGAAGAACGTAACCGGCTTTGCGACGTAACAGAGATTTCAAATAGCGGGCGAATCAGAAGGAGATGGAAATGGAGAAGCAGAGAGAGATAGCAATATCAGGGCGAAATAAAACCCAAACGTAGGAAACGTCAGGCAAGGAAAATGAAGAAAACGTCAAAAGAAGGAAACGAGTCAGTCTTGTGTTTAGAGAAGTCGAAGACAGACGTAAAGCAAGAACAAGCTAAATATAATTTAAAGAACCCTTTTAATTAGAAAGAACGTATTTTAAATAAAAAGATGTCAAAAAGAACCTTAAATCACGACACATAACATCACCCTTTCACAAAAAAGTTCAATAGAAAATCAAGTGAACCAAACAGTGCATGCTTTTAAAGCCCGGCAACTCTTGGTACCAAATACAGACCCAACTTTATTTTGCAAGCCCAAACAAATTCAAACCATAATCAAAACTAAAAACAAAAAATCTACCGGTTGTGACAAATTCAACAACCGCTGTTTAAAACAAGAAGGCAATTATCTACCTATCATTTTATTTAATTGCTGCTACAAATTAAACTATTTTCCTGGAAAACTGCAAAAATAGTCCCATTTAAAAAACCCAACAAAGATCCTAGTAATCCAGCAAACTATATGCCAATTAGCTTACTAAGCGGCTTATCAAAAATTTATGAAAAACTTATAGGTAAACGCATCTTAACACATGTTCAAAACAATAACATCATTCCACCATATCAATTTGGATTCCAAAAGGTCTTTCAACAACAGATCAATTGAACCGATTAACAAAAACAGTAAAAGTGCAACGATGCCTAAAGAAATCAACAGGATTAGACTTCTCGATCTAGAAAAAGCCTACGACACCGTGTGGCACCAGGGTCTAATTTATAAGCTTATTCAATTAAAATTTCCTCCCAAAGATATTCTCTTGATTGAATCCTTTCTGTCAAACCGAAAGTGTATAATTCAAGTGAAATCAACATACTCAGAGCCATACACCCCATCTGCCGGTTTACCACAGGGCAGCGTTTTGTAACCTTTTTGGTCAACATTTTCATATCGGTTATTCCCTCAATGAAATCAGCAAACCGTTTTGCTTTTGCTGACGATTTTGCTATATCATCCTCAGCCCGTTACCCTAGGACTATATTACAAAACTTGAATCATGGCATTAAAAAATACGTTGGTTATTGCTGTAAATGGAAACTAAAACTAAATGAAAATAAGACAGAGGCTATTTACTTTACCCGTTTCACAAGTGCCAGGAAAAAACCTAATACAAACTGTCGCGCACACGAAAGTGTCTTTCGGAGCAGCAGCTTAAGACAGGCACAGTACACGCCGACTTAAGCACAATAATAAACGCACCAACTGGCTCTTGGCAAATAATGGCTTCATTAATTTATTCAATTGATTTTATACTGTAAAATGCTGACCGTCGTCGATCAGCATATTCTTCTTAGTCTATTCTTCTTAGCCTATTTTTCCATATAATCGTTAAACCAGCGCGCATCGCTGGCGCGTTGCATAACGTAGCTAGTCAGCATTTATTGACCTAGCAACGCTTTGTTTTTAAGCCTAAATTGTCGTCAGCGACACAAACCTAAAAATAAATAACTTAAAAAATTGCATGGAGCAACAATGTAAAGTAGCTAGGTATAAATCTTGATAGCCATCAATCTGTACGTTCCGGCCAGGCCGCTCCGGACTCGGGCAATGTTGGCCCTCGACGACCGTAGAACGCAATTTGGCTCCTCTGACCCGTTCCTACTGATGTGCCGTGCTTTCAACGCAATCAGCGACGCTTTTGAGCCGAGGATTTCGCCAACTGAGCTTAATGATCGTGTTTCTGTGTTAAATTTGGTTCCATAGTGCACACTTTTATGTTCTATGTCATTGTAATCCACTGTAAAGAACTAATTGTAAAACATTGCTAAAATGGTTCGAGAGGGCATTATTGTCCATCGATAGACAAATAAACATAAACATAAACATGAACATAAACATAAAAGGCTAACTTTCAAGTACCACACTGAGCAAAAACAAATAAGTGGTGAAAAGGTAATGAAAGTATTGTACTGTTTTATAAACAGAAAATCAAAACTTAGCAGAAAGAACCAGTTTTTACTCTACAAAACAATCATTAGACCAATTATTGTGTACGCATCCCCAATGTGGGGAAACTGTGCTAATTCTCATATAAAGAAGCTGCAAATATTTCAGAACAAATGTCTAAAACGGATCCTTAATTTACCACCTTGGCATAGAACAACAGATGTACACAGACTAGCAAATTTACCAAGTTTGTTTGAATACATAAAAATACTATGGCTAAATATAATGACAGACAACTAAGACTAAGGGAAACCCAATGAACTACTTCAGACGTAAATAAAATAAGTTAGTAGAAGGATTAATTAGAGAATAGTTAAATACCTAAGAAACATAGAATAATTCGTTAGTTACGTAAGAAGGAAGTTTAAAAATAATATAAAAATAAACAGGTACCAGGGTTTTTTTTCAATTTTTCTCACAGGTTGGATCATCCTCCATAATCATCCCATATTAGTTAATTTCAAAATGGCATAGCACAAGAAAGGAAATAGCTAATATTGAGTTAAGGTGCGAATAATGGAATCAAGCTACCAGAACCAATGTAATGAATTGTGAAGAAAATTAAGTTTATGTATAAATAAAAAAAAGTACTGCTAAAAAAATCCTTAATATTCATAAATTACACGAAAGGTATCACAACTTACTGTACAATCACAATCACTTCACTCAAACTCCCTTCTTCAATTAACCTTTAAGTTGGCAACGGATACCCGGGTATTTTTTCAACTTCGAACTGCAATAACTTTTGATTCATTGCTTTTATTGACCTGAAATTTTCGGTAGCCTCCCAACTTTTAATTTATGATGTTTTGGTGCATAAGTTGTAATTTTAAACAGCCTGTAAGTATTTTATTTGATTTTTTTTTAAACTTTACCACGTAAGTTGGCAACCACCCTACCCGCAAATTTCCGTTAAATGCCTTCTAATCGCCTTGTAATCGCCGGCGAATAGAAGGCGATCAGCAGTGCATTTAGCAGTAATTAAATGCCTTTGAAATATGTCAATGAAAAATTTCGCTTTTAATTTGAAATTTGAAATTGCAACTGTCAAAAGAAAACCTTACAAGCGTCTTCAGCACTGCACTGTTGTAGTGTTCCCAGATATGAGCGTGAGATTCGATAGCACGATTTACGTGTTATGTTCTCTTGCGTTAAGCTCTGAGCTATTTCACTTTATAAAGATGGTCTACATTATTCGGTTGTTAAATACCAACTCATTGAAAGGTAAATATATCAAACTCATTTCGATAACTAAAATAAAAGGAAAAATGAGATACATATTTCTCCCATCCTGATAATGAACGGTGAACATAGTGTAATTATTATGTTTTTTTTAAAAAGGTATTATTTTAATTTCGCTTCACATAAATTTTGTTTCAAGTAATTATAGTAAGAAAAATTAATTTAAAAAGAAATAAACGCAGAAAAAAAGATCATAAAAATCTGGATTTGAACACACGCTTTCTCGGTTCGGAACCAAAAGCGTTGTCACTGCTCTATTTGGCAGTTACATTGGTACAGGTGCAAATTCAGTATATAAACAAGCTAAGATGGCGGCAAGCTATCTGTTCTGCTTGAATCAAAAAGTTGAAAGATTTCGAAGAGAACCCGTTACAGCCGTGAAAGTTTCGGTTGAAATCTTTATTCGCCTTCTAAGGCGACTAAGGCCTTAAATGCCTTCTGAATGCCTTCAAAGCCGTTTAATGCTGGTAGGGCAGCATACCCGGGTATTCCATACATTTTGTATGGAGAATGACGTTTCTCTTCTTCCTCTTTTCGTATTGTGCTTATTTTCGAGTCAAATTCAAGCGATTCCAAATTTCAATTTGACTGTTATTTTTATAATAAAATGAAAAAAAACTTAATGAATAAATGAAATAGAAGAGAATATGTGGTCGGCATTACTTGCTTACAGCATTAAATATAGAAAGCATTGTTTACCTATGAAAATCGTTAATTTTTTTTAAATCAAAACATGTGGAATACCGGGTATGACGGTTGCCAACTTACGTGTGTAAATGTGGTTGCCAACTCTACGGTTGAGGAAAAGATTGGTCAAGGATTGGTTAAGGTCAATATGATGAACAGGATTTTAACTCCTCGATTGATTGAATTCATTCACTTACATCACTGCTCTTCAACTTCAGCAATATTATCAGTCTATTAACTATGCGCTGACCAGCGTCCATTCGCAAGTAAACAAACACCCAAATACACATATTACACAACGATGTTTAACAACAAACCAACTTAAACACACACGTTTAAATGCTTCCTTTGCATAATTAAATCACATATTAACACAGCTGAAACATGTTGAGCAAATTAATTACCCGTTGAAAAAATGAATTAACATAAAAAATACCCAAGCGCCACAGATTAAGCTTAAACGACTGGAAAATTGAATATCCATAGGAAAAAAATGAAAGCTCCACAGCTTCATTGGTTTGATCAATAGATGGCGTATTACAACTCATCATTATATTGCTATCCTTTTCTTGCAATGTGTTTCGACAAGTTGCATTTTATTATGACCTATATAGCCTTCTAACTTTCTGAGCAAAAATCTATATAAATGGTCGTGTGGTTAGATACGTGGGTATCAACACCAATGACCATTGCTCAAATCTCACTTGCTTCAGTGCTGGTGGTTTCCGTTGGAGTTTAGTATTTAAACAATCGTATCGCCGTTCTAGTTCTAGCGATGCATAACTTCAATGCGAAACCATACAACAGTACAGAGGAAATGAGAAAGCTCTCCTCCAAGCGATGAAGCTCAACTGGTTGGGGTATCCCACCAACAGATAGCGCCACCAGCTTTTTTGCTATTTTTAGAATGCATGAGTCGTTTGGCGTCTGCTAAACGAAGTCTTTCTATATTCCGTTTAGGTAGAGAACTTGAGTCGTTTAGAAGCCGTTTAGTGGTCGTTTAGTGGATTTGTGGCACTTGGGTACTTCTACAACACTGAAGTGGCCGCGTGTGGCTTAACCCACAAAACTGATTGTGTCTTGGCTTTCTTTGATAGAACAGGAATTTTATTACCTGAAATTAGTGGTGTTTTCGGTATCATGGTTATTTGGGCGCTTATGTTGCCGTATGCCTTAACCCACCAAACTGAATGTGTTTTGGCTTTGTTTGATGGAACTTAATTTTTAGTACAATAAATTGGTGGCGTTTTCGGTATCTTGATTATTTGGGCGCTCCAGCGGTTCTGGAGCCGGTTCGAACAGATTGCACAAAAAAATCTTTTTCATTAAACTTTCAATCGGGAAGATCCGTAAATAGCTGGGTATATAATGTTAAAAGGATTTATGAAAAAAAAAACAAAAAACAAAAAATTGATAAGTTTTGAACATTGTTCAACCGTTGGTCCACAGCCGTTGATTCGTCGCCGGCTCCGGAGCCATTGATTCGCTGCCCAAGTGACATTTGCTCGAAATTGTTTTCCCATATCTGCTCGATTAATTCTCGATACGTCTGAAATTGTGGATTTGTGTGTGATAAAAAGTGTTGAAAGCGCTAAGATTTGTCGAATTCGTAAATTAGACTTTCTTCTATCGATTGACGATGTCGTCGAGCTCATTTTACATTCTGTAACGACCAAGCGTTTACGGTTGGCGGAAGGTTAATTGGCCGTTTTAATAAGATTTAGCACAATTCGGAAGAGCACACAAATAATTATACGCAGAAGTCAGTGGCTTACGTCTGTTCAGTTCAATGTCGCGCCAAGAAGAGAGCTTTATTCTATGACAGTTCATCTAGCACACCGGGTGCTCCAGCGGTCAAGATATAACGCGTTTATACCGCTGCGTTCGGGATTCAGGTTGAGTGCACAGTGGGCGATATTAGTCCGGACGTTACAGTTCGGCTATCCTGAACAATAAATTGCCCTCAATTTCCTAATCACTAGACTCGGTCCAACGTCGCAACTTATTCGCTTCTAGAACCCCATCGTAAGGTAGTTGTGTGAGTTCCCAAGCGCCACAGATTAAGCTTAAACGACTGGAAAATTGAATATCCATAGGAAAAAAATGAAAGCTTCACAGCTTCATTGGTTTGATCAATAGATGGCGTATTACAACTCATCATTATATTGCTATCCTTTTCTTGCAATGTGTTTCGACAAGTTTCATCTTATAATGACCTATATAGCCTTCTAACTTTCTGAGCAAAAATCTATATAAATGGTCGTGTGGTCAGATACGTGGGTATCAACACCAACGACCATTACTCAAATCTCACTTGCTTCAGTACTGGTGGTTTCCGTTGGAGTTTAGTATTTAAACAATCGTATCGCCGTTCTAGTTCTAGCGATGCATAAC
Source organism: Anopheles merus (assembly GCF_017562075.2). Lineage (NCBI taxonomy): Eukaryota > Metazoa > Arthropoda > Insecta > Diptera > Culicidae > Anopheles > Anopheles merus. The sequence goes on along the minus strand of NW_024428607.1, from coordinate 9,539 downwards.
TTCAATGCGAAACCATACAACAGTACAGAGGAAATGAGAAAGCTCTCCTCCAAGCGAGGAAGCTCCACAGGCTGGGTATCCCACAAACAGATGGCGCCACCAGCTTTTTTGCTATTTTTAGAATGCATGAGTCGTTTGCCGTCTGCTAAACGAAGTCTTTTTATATTCCGTTTAGGTAGAGAACTTGAGTCGTTTAGAAGCCGTTTAGTGGTCGTTTAGTGGATTTGTGGCACTTGGGTTGACACCCTTCTACGTCACGTACCACGTACCTATCATGAGGTAACACTTTATAAATGACATACGGTCCCCTGAACTTGGGATTGAGCTTCTTATTACCGCTATCGGTCGTATCGGTATGACGTATGGCTACTAATTCACCTTCTTTGTAACATTGTGGTGGTTTATGCTTCTTGCTAAAATAATCCTCATTCTTCCGTTGAGATTCTTCTATATTTTCTAACGCTTTAGCCCGAATGGCTCCTAAGTCCCTAGGCACTTGGTCAAATTTTTCGTCTAAGTGTTCGACTATTTCATCCGGAATCTTACCGCGTTGTTCAAAGAGCAAGACAGAGGGGCAGAAGTTCGTAGATGTGTGGATGGTATTGTTTAAGGCATACTCAGCTGATCGCAACTTGGACACCTAATCGGTCTGGTCTGGAGCATCAGATAGTTTGCTAAGGATGGGACGCAACACGCGGTTCACGCGCTCTACCTGTCCATTGGCTTGTGGGGATCCGGTGGCGTTGAGGACATGGCTAAAGTTATGCGATTCCAAAAAGTCCTCAAACAAGGTGGAGGTGAAACAAGTAGCACGATCGCTAACAATCCGCTTAGGGCGGCTATAGTAAGACATGTATTGAGAGAGGGCAGAACACACTTCTTTTGCATTAGTGGAAGAGGTTGGGTAAAGTTTGGTTAATTTAGTGAAAGCATTGATAACAACAAGTATGTACCTCTTGCGTAAAGGGGAACTAGGCAGTGGACCTAAATGATCGATTTGGATTGTATCAAAGGGCAAAGGTTCTTTAGGGATGCTGTACATATTTCGGGCATTAGTATGATGAGGTACAGAATAAACAATACACTTGAGGTAGTTCTTAATGAATTTGTCGATGGTGGGCTTCATATGGGGGAACCAATAATGCTGACTAATTTTGCTAAAGGTTTTGTTAATGCCTAGGTTGCCAATTCGCTCGTGAGTGTGTCTAATTACGTTGTCGACCATTTCCGAAGGGACATACAATTGAGGTTGACCATCAGGTATGTCGCGATAGACAAGCCCATCTTGAAGTAAGAATCCGTCAACTTCTTCTGATTCTAACCGATGTTTAAGAGCTTCGATAGATGGGTCACGTGTCTGAGCTACTTGAAGCTGGAAGTCAAGGTCAATCTCACCAATGGCACCTACAGCTTCGGTGCGACTCAGTGCATCGACATGGGGCATAGAGGTACCTGAGCGATGACAGATGGTGTAATCATAATTTTCCAGAAACAAGGACCACCTGGCAATCTTAGCGGAAGCATTACGGTTAGTGATGAGTCAAGTAGCACTGTGCCACCACGCACACACAGCACAGTAAAATGTGCGAGCACAATTGCACATTTTATCAATTTGTGGTGCCACACTTCGCACATTTTTTTGTGTTCCGTACGATTTTTGTGCTCCGCACGATTTTTGTGCTCCGCACGATTTTTGTGCTCCGCACAGTTTGTGTGCTCCGCACAGTTATTGTGCTCCGCACAGTTATTGTGCTCCGCACAGTTATTTTGCTCCGCACAGTTATTGTGCTCCGCACAGTTATTGTGCTCCGCACAGTTATTGTGCTCCGCACAGTTATTGTGCTCCGCACAGTTATTGTGCTCCGCACAGTTATTGTGCTCCGCACAGTTTGTGTGCTCCGCACAGTTTGTGTGCTCCGCATAGTTATTGTGTGCTCCGCACAGTTATTGTGTGCTTCGCACAGTTTGTGTACTCCGCACAGTTTGTGTGCTCCGCACAGTTATTGTGTTCTACGCACAGTTATTGTATTCAACTTTGCGGAGCACACAAACTGTGCGGAGCACACAAAATGTGCGGAGCACAGAAACTGTGCAAGTGAATAAATCGAGGTTTTCATTGTTATTTTTGCAATCTAAAGTGTTAATATGTTAATATGTATACTCAAAACATCATTTATATGTAAAGTAAGATTAAATCGAATAAGTTTCACCAAAATGAAACTTAAATGACTTTCATTAGACATTCAAAATCTGAAAGCCGCTCGTGTCGTCCTGCGGAGCACACAAACTGTGCAAACTGTGTGGTAGCTGTGCGGAGCACAAAAAGTGTGCAAAGCACACTAATTGTGCGATAACACAGTAACTGTGCGATAAAACAGTAACTGTGCGGTCGCACAGTAGCTGTGTGCGTGCACAAAAACTGTTCAGGAACACAGCTACTGTGCGACCACACATTAAGTGTGCTACCACGCACACACAGCACAGTAGACTGTGCGTGGTACCACAGCACCACACAGTGAAAAGTGGTACTTGACTCATCACTAATTACGGTTCTTAAGGGTTTCAACTAGGGAGTTGCAATCGGTAACTATTTTAATGGGGAGCCTATGAACATATGTGTGGAAGCGCTTAAGAGCGTAAATGATGGAAAGAGTTTCAAGTTCATAGCTGTGTAACTTGGACTCATCTTTTGAAGTGGTTTTGGAAAAGTAAGCGACAGGGTGTAATTTATTGTCGTCTTGTTTTTGAAGGAGTATGGCACCAAAACCAAAAGAACTCGCGTCACAGTGTAATTCGGTTTCCCGCTTTGGGTCGAAGATGGAAAGAACAGGGGAATGAACAAGTTTGTCACGTAGGGTTTCAAAAGCGCGTACGCAAGTTGAATCGAAATTAAATGCTTCATCCTTCTGAAGTAGTTGTGTCATAGGTTTGGCTATGCATGAGAAGGAGGGAACAAAGCGTCGGAAATATGAAAACAACCCAAGGCAACGCCTCAGCTGCTTCAGGTTAGTGGGCATAGGGTTATCGGTAAGTGCTTGAATATGCCGATCACTAGGTTGAATTCCATTGAAATTAGCTTTGTAGCCCAAGTATTCTATTTCCTCGTGAGCAAATTTGCATTTATCAAGACGGAGTTCCAAATTGTTCTGTTTAATCTTTTCTAAGACCGATCGAAGAGTGGTAAGATGTGAGTTAAGATCGGTGGAAGCGATGATGATGTCATCAAGATAAACGACTACTCTGCCATCATCAATAAATTCTCTTAAAATAGAGTTGATAAAACGTTGGAATTCGGAAGGGGCGTTGCGGAGACCGAAGGGCATTTTCAAATATTCAAACTGACCGTCAGGGGTTACAAAAGAAGTGTAAGGGATGGATTCCTCACTCATTGGGACTTGGTGGAAACCGTTTTTTAAGTCTAGCAAACTAAAGAATCTTTTCCCACACAGATGCTCCAAACAAGTCTCGATAAGGGGTAATGGGTAATTATCCCGAACGGAAATTTTGTTGAGGGGCCGGTAATCCACACACATACGGACTTCGCCGCTCTTTTTCCTAACGAGAACTAATGCGGAAGCATAAGGAGAATTGCTAGGGCGAATGATGTTTTCCGCTAAGAGTTTATCAACGATCTGTTTCACCTGTTGTCTTTCGCCATAAGAAAGTCTACGCGGCTTAGTGAATATCGGTGTATCATGGGTAAGATTGATTTTCATTGGATGTACGAGTGGTTTAGTGTTTGAAATATATTTGAGGTATGAATTTTCGATAATAGAAATAACAATTGAACGCTGCTCTAAGGATAGAGTATCTCCTAAATCCAGTTCATTTTCGGCTTCGATTACATCGAGCGAGCAAATACTCCTAACAGCATCTTCTAATTTTTCTGGAAGAGTTGTATCAACTTCTTCAAGTTCCGTCAACGGGGTTTTAGTAATATATGATTTTGAAAAAGATGAATAAGTAAGAGAAATGTTAAGAGAATTAAGTAAATCGCGACCAATAATGACAGGCCACGCAATTCCAGGTAATATAATAAAAGAATGTCGAACAGAATGATCCCTAAACTGGATTGTGCAATTAATTCGTCCTCGAGAATAAAGTGGTCCCTTAACCATAGTGCAGTATTCAGTTGTTGAAAGAGGTCCTAGCAGCCTAGCTGGTACTACTGTGTCACTGATGAAGCTCACAGGACTCCCGGTATCGAGAAGGAAACGAACGCGATTGAGGGTGGTACGCTTAGTAGAAGGGTGTAAAAATGTCAAACTCACCTCTTGGTTTGTGCCGAGAGTATCTTCCGAGCTAATACCGCCCTCAACAGTGGCGTTGCCCGACGTTCAGGGCAATTGCGGTAGACGTGCCCAGTCTGGAAACAGCGGAAACATCCGCCGGGTGGGCGCTTCGGCTTGGAGCAGGCACTCTGAAGGTGTCCAAATCGGGAGCAGTTGAAGCAGCGGACAGGTTGCTGCGACGGTTGGGGCCGTTCCATACGGTTGTTCATCGGGGCCCGAACATCGACGGAAGGGGGCTTGATGGCTCGAAGATGACGGCAAGACTCGAAAAGCTTCAGCTTCTTCCGGAAATCTTCCATCGTGAGGGGCATGAAATGCAGGCTTGATGTAATTGACGGGCTTCCCAAGCCATCGATGACTATCGGGATCAGTTCCGAATCAAGGATGTCGGCTTGGCCAGCTATGCGCTGCATAGCAAACAGGTAGCGGAGGGCAGACTCTTGGGGCTGCAGCCGACGATTGCGGAGTTGGCGGTACACAGATTCAGGAGTAGCGACGAAATGAAGGTTGTCGATCAGCTCCATTTTCAGTTCGTCGTAAGTGGTGACGTCAAATTCTTTGGCGACGTTAGCTGCCGTGCCTATGAGAAGCCGAAGAGTAAACAAAAATTTGTCCGCATCGCATACTCGGTGGAGTGAGAAAAGGCGTTCCAAATCACGGAACCAGCGGATGACATCAGAATTTTTCTCAGCATCAAGCGGCTCGATGAAGGATTCGAAATCCTTTACACAAATGGCGGTCGGTTGCTGCGCCTCGAGTTGATGCACTTTCGGACGCAATTCGGCTAACTGTAGCTGCATTCGCAGCGCTTCGATGTGAGCCTCCATATCGTCGGAACCGCGAGGAAGGGCGGCGGCTACATCCTGGGCGGAGGGCAGATTAGCATTGGCGTCGGTGGTGTGTTCGTCGAAGCGGCATCATTCACGGCGTCACCGCCATTTTCATGAGGGTGATACAAAATGGCGGCCTCAGGATGGTTTGCGCAAGCGGAAACTGATGCCATGGCCGAGGTGGTGGGCTGCGCCGCACGGGGGGAACGAGCGACCAGCTCGAGAGAGGCGTAAAGTTGCCGAAGTTGTGTGACGGTGGCGGTATTCGGTACGTCGACGCCGGCTTCGAGGAGCGCCCGGCGAAATTCGTCTTTGCCTACCATTTTATGAATGGCGTTATGTCACACGCACACACATACACAGACACACGTATACCGGCTGGTAAGGCGGCTTTGTAGGCGATTTTTTGTTGGTTATCCCACTTCTGAGATGTAACGACCAAGCGTTTTACGGTTGGCGAAAGGTTAATTGGCCGTTTAACCGTAGAGTTGGCAACCAGATTTACACACGTAAGTTGGCAACCGGCATACCCGGGTATTCCACACGTTTTGAAGCAAAAAATGAACGATTTTCATATGTAAACAATGCTTTCAATATTTTAATGCTGTAAGCAAGTAGTGCCGACCATACAGTCTCTTCTATTTCATTTATTCATTAAGTTTTTTCATTTTATTATAAAATAACGGTCAAATTGAAATTTGGAATCGCTTGAATTTGACTCAAAAATAAGCACAATACGAAAAGAGGAAGAAGAGAAACGTCATTCTCCATACAAAATGTATGGAATACCCGGGTATGCTGGTTGCCAACTTACGTGGTAAAGTTAAAAAAAATTCAAAATAAAATACTTATAGGCTGTTTAAAATTACAAGTTATGCACCAAAAAATCATAAATTAAAAGTTGATGGGCTACAGAAAATTTCAGGCCAATAAAAGCAGTGAATCAAAAGTTATTGCAGTTTAAAGTGAAAAAAATACCCGGGTATCCGGTTGCCAACTTAAAGGTTAAATAAGATTTAGCCAAGGACCGTAAAGATATCAGGTCAAGTTATAAGCCCGTTTTGACAGCTAGGTGGAAGAAGAATTGACGAAGGAAACTGACAGTTAGTTTTCCGCGTTTGGCGAACGCTTCTAGTTCTCGAAGGAAAATTTCCATTTTAAATCACGGGCTGTGTTCTAATAAACTAAAATATTCACCCAAATTGATCTCCACCAAATATTGACCATGCAAAACGTAAACAATCCATCAATACATATGCAAGCGGAAAACCATCTGTCAAAATCGGAGCCCAGGGGGGGGATCGCCAAAAGCGCTATAACTTCACCTCATTATACATTCCACCTTGGATTTAGCACAATTCGGAAGAGCACACAAATAATTATACGCAGAAGTCAGTGGCTTACGTCTGTTCAGTTCAATGTCGCACCAAGAAGAGAGCTTTATTCTATTACGGACGTCACACGAGGCGTAAACTCAAAAAGTTTACGCTTGATTTGTATGGGAGAGCGTAAACTTCCTGTCAAAAGATTTCAGGGTTGTATGCAAGGATCGTAAAGATATCAGGTCAAGTTATAAGCCCGGTTTGACAGCTAGGTGGAAGAACAATCGGCGAAGAAAACTGACAGTTAGTTTTCCGCGTTTGGCGAACGCTTCAAGTTCTCGAAGGAAAATTTCCATTTAAATCACGGGCTGTGTTCAAACTAAATATTCCCCAAATTGATCTCCACCAAATATTGACCATGCAAACGTAAACAATCCATCAATACATGGAAAACCATCTGTCAAAATCGGAGCCCAGGGATCGCCAAAGCGCTATAACTACACCTCATTATACATTCCACCTTGGTGTATGGCTGAAATCCAGTTTACGCCAAAGTTTACGCTTCGTGTGACGCCGTATATGACAGTCATCTAGCACACCGGGTGCTCCAGCGGTCAAGATATAACGCGTTTATACCGCTGCGTTCGGGATTCAGGTTGAGTGCACAGTGGGCGATATTAGTCCGGACGTTACAATTCGTAGCTTTATTTTTTTATGAAAAACAAAAGCGAATTTTGTGTGACGTTATTTTATAAAAAATCGTTATAATGTATAAAATGGCTACATGACAAACTATGACGATAGGAAACATCATTTCCGAGCGAATCTAGAAAAAAAACAACGAAAAACCCGCATCACTGTTGATTTTAAAGGCCTTTTTATAAATTCCCTTAAAATGGTGCAGTTCAGGGAAGTTTAAGGCTCCAGTTTAAGGGAATTTGCTCGAATTCCCGATTATTAGTGCTCGAAAATGTCAATTGGGTGCTGTCTCCGGAGCTGTTGGTGCGGAGCCGGCTCCAGAGCCGTGGGTGCGGAGCCGGCTTCGGAGCCATTGATGCGCTCCGAAACGCTCATCACTAGTCGGCAGTAACACTATAACAAAAGTATGAATGTGTGTGTTAACTTACAGCCAGCGAATTCTATTTCGTTTTCTTGTAGTGGTTGGTATCATTTTAAACAAGATGATTTCAGTGTTATTTTCATATATTGTTACACATCTAGCAATAAAATTTAACTGCAACACAACGTTTGAAAGCATCCACTCAAAATATGCGGCAAGGCCGGTTGGGGTGTTGGAGTACAGCACATATTTGATTGAAAAAAATATTGGGGCCCTTCACGATTCTAGTCAGTTTTTGTATGGAGTTTGACAGTGGATGCTGAAATCATGTAAAACACTCCACACAAAACCACACACACAACTAACCTGCAATTTTCAGTCTAGAATATTCCAGCCTCAAAGCTAGAACTAGATTCGAGTACCTGCTCGAAAACACGGTCCCGCTGCGCAAATTCGAGCAGTTTCCAGCGCAGAAAATGTACCAAAATCTGCCCGTTGCGCAAATTCGAGCAGTTTCCAGCGCAGAAAATGTACCAAAATCTGCGCTGGCCAGCGCAGATTTTGGCTGGTCTCACGCGCTGGACTTCAGCGATTCCTGCGCTGGGTCGCGCAGTTCGGGCAGTTCGGGCCAAGTTCGGGCGGCGGCGGAGCAAAAAAAAAAGGTCAAAAAATAAAAAAAAATGGCGCCATTTTTTCGTCCGCTTCTTCCTCTCCCCTCCCTCCTTCACCCTGGCTTGCCTTACTTGAGCTTCAGCCCGTGCCTTCCGCCGCCAGCTGATTGGGTGTTGTGGTGTATGCGTTGATACTTATATGCGCATTGCGGTTATGTATTGTTATTGGTGCGTGTTAGCATTTATTATAAGTGTGTGACCTTGGGACGATGCGGGAGAAGCTGGATTGGGATTACAGTGTTATCGGTGTATTGATGGATTATTTTATTTCGTGCCGCTGCTGATGAGACCATTCGATGCCCGTGGCAATTGAGGGTGAAGAAGCCTATTTAAAACAAGCGTAGGAGAACGTCTAACACTGAACTAATATTTTTTTATTAGAACATGTTTGATGCTTCAATGACCTTCTAAGCATCATGTAGCACGGCGTATAGTGGCAATAATTTTTTTTTAATGTGCAGAAATCTGTCTCGAGTTTTGGGTCTCGACACACACATACACGCACACACACAGCGCGGGGAAAGTGACCGTCCACTCTATCATGTCGCGATCCCCCACCCCACCCGGCGCTGGATGAGGATGCGCTACAAGATAGCTGAACCAGCCTTTCTTCCGAAAAGGTAGCCGTACTCGCTCGTGCGGGAGGGGGGGGGGGGGATTGGTGGTGGGTGCGCGCTCGCCTGCGCGCTTTCGTGGGTGCGTGCTCGCGTGCGCGCATTCGTGGGTGCGCGCTCGCGTGCGCGCGTTCGTGCATGTGTGCGTGCATGCGTGTGTGTGTGTGCGTACGAGCGGAAACCCCACAACTGCTTCATTCTGATGCGTAAATTTTCATCCACTGCGGCAACAGAGTCCGTGCGTTTTTGATCTCGCTACCTGAGAGACAACACAACCATTGGATTGACACCACCATCTTTGCGATCGGCTCTGCTGTTGGGGGTATTAAAAAGACACACGATCGAAGCAAACGTGCATGTGATATGTAGCACATTTCTTTCCAAATCAGCTAGCAGATCCAAGTGGAAACAAAATTTGAATTGAATTCATACAAAAGAGGATTCTGGATTTGTTATTACGGTGCGCGTATGGTGCTGCACCTGTCCGTCCAGAATCTGGTGGCTTGTTGGCTGGGCAAGCCGGTATCATGACGCCGTTCGACTGGCACTGCCTTGGAATGGGTTCGGCTCGGTAGGTTCATGTCCTTTGGTCGAGGGCATTTCGTGCATTTGTCGCGTCACAGCGGTAGTCCGACAGCAATAAAGACAAGCCAATCTCTTCTCCGGGTGTGGACTGTTATGCTAAGTTCTTCTTCTATTATTATTATTATTGTCTGGGGTTAATAGCCTATGCGATCATGCCGGCCATTT
>NW_024428606.1:0-22545 GCF_017562075.2 Anopheles merus | reverse complement strand
CTTCATTCTGAATCAGTAGAAACTAGATATCTTACTCTGAACAGTCGTTTTCTTCATTCTGAATCCGTAGAAACTAAGATATCTTCACTCTGAACAGTCGTTTTCTTCATTCTGAATCCGTAGAAACTAAGATATCTTCACTCTGAACAGTCGTTTTCTTCATTCTGAATCGCTAGAAACTAAGATATCTTCACTCTGAACAGTCGTTTTCTTCATTCTGAATCCGTAGAAACTAAGATATCTTCACTCTGAACAGTCGTTTTCTTCATTCTGAATCCGTAGAAACTAAGATATCTTCACTCTGAACAGTCGTTTTCTTCATTCTGAATCCGTAGAAACTAAGATATCTTCACTCTGAACAGTCGTTTTCTTCATTCTCAATCCTTAGAAACTAAGATATCTTTACTCTGAACAGTCGTTTTCTTCATTCTGAATCCGTAGAAACTAAGATATCTTTACTCTGAACAGTCGTTTTCTTCATTCTGAATCGCTAGAAAACTAAGATATCTTCACTCTGAACAGTCGTTTTCTTCATTCTGAATCCGTAGAAACTAAGATATCTTCACTCTGAACAGTCGTTTTCTTCATTCTGAATCCGTAGAAACTAAGATATCTTCACTCTGAACAGTCGTTTTTCTTCATTCTGAATCCGTAGAACTAAGATATCTTTACTCTGAACAGTCGTTTTCTTTATTCTCAATCCGTAGAAACTAAGATATCTTCACTCTGAACAGTCGTTTTCTTCATTCTGAATCCGTAGAAAACTAAGATATCTTCACTCTGAACAGTCGTTTTTTTTATTTGAATCCGTATAAACTAAGATATCTTCACTATGAACAGTCGTTTCTTTATTTGAATCCGTAGAAACTAAGATATCTTTACTCTGAACAGTCGTTTTCTTTATTTGAATCCGTAGAAACTAAGATATCTTCACTCTGAACAGTCGTTTTCTTCATTCTGAATCCGTAGAAACTAAGATATCTTCACTCTGAACAGTCGTTTTCTTCATTCTGAATCCGTAGAAACTAAGATATCTTCACTCTGAACAGTCGTTTTCTTCATTCTGAATCCGTAGAAACTAAGATATCTTACTCTGAACAGTCGTTTTCTTTATTCTGAATCCGTAGAAACTAAGATATCTTCACTCTGAACAGTCGTTTTCTTCATTCTGAATCCGTAGAAACTAAGATATCTTTACTCTGAACAGTCGTTTTCTTTATTCTGAATCCGTAGAAACTAAGATATCTTCACTCTGAACAGTCGTTTTCTTATTTTGAATCCGTAGAAACTAAGATATCTTCACTCTGAACAGTCGTTTTCTTCATTCTGAATCCGTAGAACTAGATATCTTCACTCTGAACAGTCGTTTTCTTCATTCTGAATCCGTAGTAGAAACTAAGATATCTTCACTCTGAACAGTCGTTTTCTTCATTCTGAATCCGTAGAAACTAAGATATCTTTACTCTGAACAGTCGTTTTCTTTATTTTGAATCCGTAGAAACTAAGAATCTTCACTCTGAACAGTCGTTTCTTCATTCTGAATCCGTAGAAACTAAGATATCTTTACTCTGAACAGTCGTTTTCTTTATTCTGAATCCGTAGAAACTAAGATATCTTCACTCTGAACAGTCGTTTTCTTCATTCTGAATCCGTAGAAACTAAGATATCTTCACTCTGAACAGTCGTTTTTTTCATTCTGAATCCGTAGAAACTAAGATATCTTCACTCTGAACAGTCGTTTTCTTTATTTTGAATCCGTAGAAACTAAGATATCTTTACTCTGAACAGTCGTTTTCTTATTTTGAATCCGTAGAAACTAAGATATCTTCACTCTGAACAGTCGTTTTCTTCATTCTGAATCCGTAGAAACTAAGATATCTTCACTCTGAACAGTCGTTTTCTTCATTCTGAATCCGTAGAAACTAAGATATCTTCACTCTGAACAGTCGTTTTCTTCATTCTGAATCCGTAGAAACTAAGATATCTTCACTCTGAACAGTCGTTTTCTTCATTCTGAATCCGTAGAAACTAAGATATTTTCACTCTGAACAGTCGTTTACTTCATTCTGAATCAGTAAAAACTAAGATCTCTTTACTCTGAACAGTCGTTTTCTTCATTCTGAATCCGTAGAAACTAAGATATTTCACTCTGAACAGTCGTTTTCTTCATTCTGAATCGCTAGAAACTACGATATCTTTACTCTGAACAGTCGTTTACTTCATTCTGAATCTGTAGAATCTAGATATCTTCACTCTGAACAGACGTTTTCTTTATTCTGAATCCGTAGAAACTAAGATATTTCACTCTGAACAGTCGTTTACTTCATTCTGAATCAGTAAAAACTAAGATCTCTTTACTCTGAACAGTCGTTTTCTTCATTCTGAATCCGTAGAAACTAAGATATTTTCACTCTGAACAGTCGTTTTCTTCATTCTGAATCGCTAGAAACTACGATATCTTTACTCTGAACAGTCGTTTTCTGCATTCTGAATCAGTATAAACTCAGATATCACTCTTGACAATCGTTTTCTTCATTCTGAATCCGTAGAAACTAAGATATTTTCACTCTGAACAGTCGTTTTCTTCATCTGAATCGCTAGAAACTACGATATCTTTACTCTGGACAGTCGTTTTCTGCATTCTGAATCCGTAGAACTAAGATCTCTTTACTCTGAACAGTCGTTTTCTTCATTCTGAATCCGTAGAAACTAAGATATTTTCACTCTGAACAGTCGTTTACTTCATTCTGAACCAGTAAAAACCTAAATCTCTTTAATCTGAACAGTCGTTTTCTTCATTCTGAAACAGTAGAAACTAAGATATCTGTACTCTGAAAGTCGTGTTCTTCATTCTGAATCCGTAGAAACTAAGCTATCTTACTCTGAACAGTCGTTACTTCATGCTGAATCTGTAGAAACTGGATATCTTCAATCTGAACAGTCGTTTTTTCATTCTGAATCAGAAAAACCTAATCTCTTACTCTGAACAGTCGTTTACTTCATTCTGAATCAGTAGAAGCTAAGATATCTGTACCCTGAACAGTCGTTCTTCATTCTGAATCAGTAAAAACTAAGATCTTTTTACTCTGAACAGTCGTTTTCTTCATTCTGAATCCGTAGAAACTAAGATCTTTTTACTCTGAACAGTCGTTTTCTTCATTCTGAATCCGTAGAAACTAAGATAAATTTACTCTGAACAGTCGTTTTACATCATTCTGAATCAGTAGAAGCTAAGATATCTGTACTCTGAACAGTCGTGTTCTGCATTCTGAATCCGTAGAAACTAAGCTATCTTTACTCTGAACAGTTGTTTACTTCATTCTGAATCGTAGAAACTTAGATATCTTCACTCTGAACAGTCGTTTTCTTCATTCTGAATCGCTAGAAACTACGATATCTTTACTCTGAACAGTCGTTTTTTCTTCTTCTGAACAGTAGAAACTTAGATATCTTTACTCTGAACAGTCGTTTTCTTCATTCTGAATCCATAGAAACTAAGATATCTTCACTCTGAACAGTCGTTTTCTTCATTCTGAATCCATAGAAACTAAGATATCTTCACTCTGAACAGTCGTTTTCTTCATTCTGATTCCGTAGAAACTAAGATATCTTCACTCTGAACAGTCGTTTTCTTCATTCTGAATCAGTAAAAACAAAAACTAAAATCTCTTACTCTGAACAGTCGTTTTCTTCATTCTGAATCCGTAGAAACTAAGATCTCTTTACTCTGAACAGTCGTTTTCTTCATTCTGAATCGGTAGAAACCAAGCTATCTTTACTCTGAACAGTCGTTTACATCATTCTGAATCAGTAGAAGCTAAGGTATCTGTACTCTGAACAGTCGTGTTCTGCATTCTGAATCCGTAGAAAATAAGCTATCTTTACTCTGAACAGTCGTTTACTTCATTCTGAATCAGTAGAAACTTAGATATCTTTACTCTGAACAGTCGTTTTCTTCATTCTGAATCAGTAAAAACTAAAATCTCTTTACTCTGAACAGTCGTTTTCTTCATTCTGAATCCGTAGAAACTAAGATCTCTTTACTCTGAACAGTCGTTTTCTTCATTCTGAATCGGTAGAAACCAAGCTATCTTTACTCTGAACAGTCGTTTTCTTCATTCTGAATAAGTAAAAACTAAGATATCTGTACTCTGAACAGTCGTTTTCTTCATTCTGAATCAATAAAACTAAGCTATCTTTACACTGAACAGTCGTTTTCTTCATTCTGAATCCGTAGAAACTAAGATATCTTCACTCTGAACAGTCGTTTTCTTCATTCTGAATCAGTAGAAACTAAGATATCTTTACTCTGAACAGTCGTTTTCTTCATTCTGAATCAGTAAAAACTAAAATCTCTTTACTCTGAACAGTCGTTTTCTTCATTCTGAATCCGTAGAAACTAAGATATCTTTACACTGAACAGTCGTTTTCTTCATTCTGAATCCGTAGAAACTAAGATATCTTCACTCTGAACAGTCGTTTTCTTTATTCTGAATCCGTAGAAACTAAGATATCTTTACACTGAACAGTCCTTTTCTTCATGCTGAATCCGTAGAAACTAAGATCTCTTTACTCTGAACAGTCGTTTTCTTCATTCTGAATCGGTAGAAACCAAGCTATCTTTACTCTGAACAGTCGTTTTCTTCATTCTGAATAAGTAAAAACTAAGATATCTGTACTCTGAACAGTCGTTTTCTTCATTTTGAATCCGTAGAAACTAAGATATCTTCACTCTGAACAGTCGTTTTCTTCATTCTGCATCCGTAGAAACTAAGTTATCTTCACCTTGAACCGTCGTTTTCTTTATTCTGAATCCGTAGAAACTAAGATATCTTCACTCTGAACAGTCGTTTTCTTCATTCTGAATCCGTAGAAACTAAGATATCTTTACTCTGAACAGTCGTTTTCTTCATTCTGAATCCGTAGAAACTAAGATCTCTTTACTCTGAACAGTCGTTTTCTTCATTCTGAATCGGTAGAAACCAAGCTATCTTTACTCTGAACAGTCGTTTTCTTCATTCTGAATAAGTAAAAACTAAGATATCTGTACTCTGAACAGTCGTTTTCTTCATTCTGAATCAATAAAAACTAAGCTATCTTTACACTGAACAGTCGTTTTCTTCATTCTGAATCCGTAGAAACTAAGATATCTTCACTCTGAACAGTTGTTTTTTTTTCATTTTGAATCCGTAGAAACTAAGATATCTTCACTTTGAACAGTCGTTTTCTTCATTCTGAATCCGTAGAAACTAAGATATCTTCACTCTGAACAGTCGTTTTCTTCATTTTGAATCCGTAGAAACTAAGATATCTTCACTCTGAACAGTCGTTTACTTCATTCTGAATCCGTAGAAACTAAGATATCTTCACTCTGAACAGTTGTTTTTTTTTCATTTTGAATCCGTAGAAACTAAGATATCTTCACTTTGAACCGTCGTTTTCTTCATTTTGAATCCGTAGAAACTAAGATATCTTCACTCTGAACAGTCGTTTTCTTCATTCTGCATCCGTAGAAACTAAGTTATCTTCACCTTGAACAGTCGTTTTCTTCATTCTGAATCAGTAGAAACTAAGATATCTGTACTCTGAACAGTCGTTTTCTTCATTCTGAATCAGTAAAAACTAAAATCTCTTTACTCTGAACAGTCGTTTTCTTCATTCTGAATCCGTAGAAACTAAGATCTCTTTACTCTGAACAGTCGTTTTCTTCATTCTGAATCGGTAGAAACCAAGCTATCTTTACTCTGAACAGTCGTTTCTTCATTCTGAATAAGTAAAAACTAAGATATCTGTACTCTGAACAGTCGTTTTCTTCATTCTGAATCAATAAAAACTAAGCTATCTTTACACTGAACAGTCGTTTTCTTCATTCTGAATCCGTAGAAACTAAGATATCTTCACTCTGAACAGTTGTTTTTTTTTTTCATTTTGAATCCGTAGAAACTAAGATATCTTCACTTTGAACAGTCGTTTTTCTTCATTCTAAATCCGTAGAAACTAAGATATCTTCACTCTGAACAGTCGTTTTCTTCATTCTGAATCCGTAGAAACTAAGATATCTTCACTCTGAACAGTCGTTTACTTCATTCTGAATCCGTAGAAACTAAGATATCTTCACTCTGAACAGTTGTTTTTTTTTCATTTTGAATCCGTAGAAACTAAGATATCTTCACTTTGAACGTCGTTTTCTTCATTCTGAATCCGTAGAAACTAAGATATCTTCACTCTGAACAGTCGTTTTCTTCATTCTGAATCCGTAGAAACTAAGTTATCTTCACCTTGAACCGTCGTTTTCTTTATTCTGAATCCGTAGAAACTAAGATATCTTCACTCTGAACAGTCGTTTTCTTCATTCTGAATCCGTAGAAACTAAGATATCTTCACTCTGAACAGTTTGTTTTTTTTCATTTTGAATCCGTAGAAACTAAGATATCTTCACTTTGAACAGTCGTTTTCTTCATTCTAAATCCGTAGAAACTAAGATATCTTCACTCTGAACAGTCGTTTTCTTCATTTTGAATCCGTAGAAACTAAGATATCTTCACTTTGAACAGTCGTTTTCTTCATTCTGAATCCGTAGAAACTAAGATATCTTCACTCTGAACAGTCGTTTTCTTCATTCTGAATCCGTAGAAACTAAGATATCTTCACTCTGAACAGTCGTTTTCTTCATTTGAATCCGTAGAAACTAAGATATCTTCACTTTGAACAGTCGTTTTCTTCATTCTGAATCCGTAGAAACTAAGATATCTTTACTCTGAACAGTCGTTTTCTTCATTCTCAATCCTTAGAAACTAAGATATCTTCACTCTGAACAGTCGTTTTCTTCATTCTGTATCCTTAGAAACTAAGATATCTTCACTCTGAACAGTCGTTTTCTTCATTCTGTATCTTTAGAAACTAAGATATCTTCACTCTGAACAGTCGTTTTCTTCATTTTGAATCCGTAGAAACTAAGATATCTTCACTCTGAACAGTCGTTTACTTCATTCTGAATCAGTAGAAGCTAAGATATCTTTACTCTGAACAGTCGTTTTCTTCATTCTGAATCAGTAAAAACTAAGATATCTTCACTCTGAACAGTCATTTACTTCATTCTGAATTTGTAGAATCTAAGATATCTTCACTCTGAACAGACGTTTTCTTTATTCTGAATCCGTAGAAACTAAGATATTTTCACTCTGAACAGTCGTTTACTTCATTCTGAATCAGTAAAAACTAAGATCTCTTTACTCTGAACAGTCGTTTTCTTCATTCTGAACAGTAGAAACTAAGTTATCTTCACTCTGAACAGAAGTTTACTTCATTCTGAATCAGTAAAAACTAAGCTATCTTTACTCTGAACAGTCGTTTACTTCATTCTGAATCTGTAGAATCTAAGATATCTTCACTCTGAACAGACGTTTACTTCATTCTGAATCAGTAAAAACCTAAATCTCTTTACTCTGAACAGTCGTTTTCTTCATTCTGAATCAGTAGAAACTAAGTTATCTTCACTCTGAACAGACGTTTACTTCATTCTGAATCAGTAAAAACTAAGATATCTTCACTCTGAACAGTCATTTACTTCATTCTGAATTTGTAGAATCTAAGATATCTTCACTCTGAACAGACGTTTTCTTTATTCTGAATCCGTAGAAACTAAGATATTTTCACTCTGAACAGTCGTTTACTTCATTCTGAATCAGTAAAAACTAAGATCTCTTTACTCTGAACAGTCGTTTTCTTCATTCTGAACAGTAGAAACTAAGTTATCTTCACTCTGAACAGAAGTTTACTTCATTCTGAATCAGTAAAAACTAAAATCTCTTTACTCTGAACAGTCGTTTACTTCATTCTGAATCAGTAGAAACTTAGATATCTTTACTCTGAACAGTCGTTTTCTTCATTCTGAATCCGTAGAAACTAAGATATCTTCACTCTGAACAGTCGTTTTCTTCATTCTGAATCCGTAGAAACTAAGATATCTTCACTCTGAACAGTCGATTTCTTCATTCTGAATCGCTAGAAACTAAGATATCTTCACTCTGAACAGTCGTTTTCTTCATTCTGAATCCGTAGAAACTAAGATATCTTCACTCTGAACAGTCGTTTTCTTCATTCTGAATCCGTAGAAACTAAGATATCTTCACTCTGAACAGTCGTTTTCTTCATTCTGAATCCGTAGAAACTAAGATATCTTCACTCTGAACAGTCGTTTTCTACATTCTCAATCCTTAGAAACTAAGATATCTTTACTCTGAACAGTCGTTTTCTTCATTCTGAATCCGTAGAAACTAAGATATCTTTACTCTGAACAGTCGTTTTCTTCATTCTGAATCGCTAGAAACTAAGATATCTTCACTCTGAACAGTCGTTTTCTTCATTCTGAATCCGTAGAAACTAAGATATCTTCACTCTGAACAGTCGTTTTCTTCATTCTGAATCCGTAGAAACTAAGATATCTTCACTCTGAACAGTCGTTTTCTTCATTCTGAATCCGTAGAAACTAAGATATCTTTACTCTGAACAGTCGTTTTCTTTATTCTCAATCCGTAGAAACTAAGATATCTTCACTCTGAACAGTCGTTTTCTTCATTCTGAATCCGTAGAAACTAAGATATCTTCACTCTGAACAGTCGTTTTTTTTATTTTGAATCCGTATAAACTAAGATATCTTCACTATGAACAGTCGTTTTCTTTATTTTGAATCCGTAGAAACTAAGATATCTTTACTCTGAACAGTCGTTTTCTTTATTTTGAATCCGTAGAAACTAAGATATCTTCACTCTGAACAGTCGTTTTCTTCATTCTGAATCCGTAGAAACTAAGATATCTTCACTCTGAACAGTCGTTTTCTTCATTCTGAATCCGTAGAAACTAAGATATCTTCACTCTGAACAGTCGTTTTCTTCATTCTGAATCCGTAGAAACTAAGATATCTTTACTCTGAACAGTCGTTTTCTTTATTCTGAATCCGTAGAAACTAAGATATCTTCACTCTGAACAGTCGTTTTCTTCATTCTGAATCCGTAGAAACTAAGATATCTTTACTCTGAACAGTCGTTTTCTTTATTCTGAATCCGTAGAAACTAAGATATCTTCACTCTGAACAGTCGTTTTCTTTATTTTGAATCCGTAGAAACTAAGATATCTTCACTCTGAACAGTCGTTTTCTTCATTCTGAATCCGTAGAAACTAAGATATCTTCACTCTGAACAGTCGTTTTCTTCATTCTGAATCCGTAGAAACTAAGATATCTTCACTCTGAACAGTCGTTTTCTTCATTCTGAATCCGTAGAAACTAAGATATCTTTACTCTGAACAGTCGTTTTCTTTATTTTGAATCCGTAGAAACTAAGATATCTTCACTCTGAACAGTCGTTTTCTTCATTCTGAATCCGTAGAAACTAAGATATCTTTACTCTGAACAGTCGTTTCTTTATTCTGAATCCGTAGAAACTAAGATATCTTCACTCTGAACAGTCGTTTTCTTCATTCTGAATCCGTAGAAACTAAGATATCTTCACTCTGAACAGTCGTTTTTTTTATTTTGAATCCGTATAAACTAAGATATCTTCACTATGAACAGTCGTTTTCTTTATTTTGAATCCGTAGAAACTAAGATATCTTTACTCTGAACAGTCGTTTTCTTTATTTTGAATCCGTAGAAACTAAGATATCTTCACTCTGAACAGTCGTTTTCTTCATTCTGAATCCGTAGAAACTAAGATATCTTCACTCTGAACAGTCGTTTTCTTCATTCTGAATCCGTAGAAACTAAGATATCTTCACTCTGAACAGTCGTTTTCTTCATTCTGAATCCGTAGAAACTAAGATATCTTCACTCTGAACAGTCGTTTTCTTCATTCTGAATCCGTAGAAACTAAGATATCTTCACTCTGAACAGTCGTTTTTTTATTTTGAATCCGTATAAACTAAGATATCTTTACTCTGAACAGTCGTTTTCTTCACTCTGAATCCGTAAAAACTAAGATATCTTCACTCTGAACAGTCGTTTTCTTCACTCTGAATCCGTAAAAACTAAGATATCTTCACTCTGAACAGGCGTTTTCTTCATTCTGAATCGCTAGAAACTAAGATATCTTCACTCTGAACAGGCGTTTTCTTCATTCTGAATCCGTAGAAACTAAGATATCTTCACTCTGAACAGTCGTTTTCTTCATTCTGAATCCGTAAAAACTAAGATATCTTCACTCTGAACAGTCGTTTTCTTCATTCTGAATCCGTAAAAACTAAGATATCTTCACTCTGAACAGTCGTTTTCTTCATTCTGAATCGCTAGAAACTAAGATATCTTCACTCTGAACAGGCGTTTTCTTCATTCTGAATCCGTAGAAACTAAGATATCTTCTTTCTGAACAGTCGTTTTCTTCACTCTGAATCCGTAAAAACTAAGATATCTTCACTCTGAACAGTCGTTTTCTTCACTCTGAATCCGTAGAAACTAAGATATCTTCACTCTGAACAGTCGTTTTCTTCATTCTGAATCGCTAGAAACTAAGATATCTTCTTTCTGAACAGTCGTTTTCTTCACTCTGAATCCGTAAAAACTAAGATATCTTCACTCTGAACAGTCGTTTTCTTCATTCTGAATCGCTAGAAACTAAGATATCTTCACTCTGAACAGTCGTTTTCTTCATTCTGAATCCGTGGAAACTAAGATATCTTCACTCTGAACAGTCGTTTTCTTCATTCTGAATCGCTAGAAACTAAGATATCTTCACTCTGAACAGTCGTTTTCTACATTCTGAATCCCTAGAAACTATGTAATCTTCACTCTGAACATAAGTATCCTTCTGAATCCCTAGAAACTATGCAATCTTCACTCTGAACAGTCGTTTTCTTCATTCTGATTCCTATAAACTATGCAAACTTCACTCTGAACAGTCGTATTCTTCATTCTGAATCCATAGAAATAATGAAATCTTCACTCTGAACAGTTGTTTTCTTCATTCTGAATTCCTATAAACTATGCGAACTTCATTCTGCACAGTCGTTATCTTCATTCTGAATCCCTAGAAACTATGCAATCTTCACTCTGAACAGTAGTATCCTTCATTCTGAATCCCTAGAAACTAAGATATCTTCACTCTGAACAGTCGTTTTTTTCATTTTGAATCCCTAGAAACTATGCAATCTTCACGTTGAACAGTCGTTTTCTTCATTCTGAATTCCTATAAACTATGCAATCTTCACTCTGAACAGTCGTATTCTTAATTCTAAATCCGTAGAAACTATGAAATCTTCACTCTGAACAGACATATTATTCATTCTGATTTATTTTAAACTAAGATATTTTCACTCTGAACAGTCGTATTCTTCATTCTGAATCCCTAGAAACTATGCAATCTTCACTCTAAACAGTCGTAATCTTCATTCCGAATCCCTAGAAACTATGAAATCTTGACTCTTAAAAGACATTTTCTTCAGTCTGAATTCCTATAAACTATAAAATCTTCACTCTGAACAGTAGTATCCTTCTGAATCCCTAGAAACTATGAAATCTTCACTCTGAACAGTCGTAATCTTCATTCTGAATCCCTAGAAACAATGAAATCTTCACTCTGAACAGTAGTATCCTTCTGAATCCCTAGAAACTATGAAATCTTCACTCTGAACAGTCGTAATCTTCATTCTGAATCCCTAGAAACTATGCAATCTTCACTCTGAACAGTCGTAATCTTTATTCTGAATCCATAGAAACTATGAAATCTTCACTCTGAACAGTCGTTTTCTTCATTCTGAAACCCTAGCAACTATAAAATCTTCACTCTGAACAGTCGTTTTCTTCATTCTGAATTCCTATAAACTATGCAATCTCCACTCTGAACAGTCGTATTCTTCATTCTGAATCCATAGAAACTATGAAATCTTCACTCTGAACAGTCGTAATCTTCATTCTGAATTCCTATAAACTATAAAATCTTCACTCTGAACAGTCGTAATCTTCATTCTGAATCCCTAGAAACTATGCAATCTACACTCTGAACAGTCGTTTTCTTCATCCTGAATCCCTATAAACTATAAAATCTTCACTCTGAACAGTCGTATTCTTCATCCTGAATCCCTATAAACTATGCAAACTTCACTCTGAACAGTCGTATTCTTCATTCTGAATCCCTAGAAACTATGCAATCTACACTCTGAACAGTCGTTTTCTTCATTCTGAATTCCTATAAACTATAAAATCTTCACTCTGAACAGTCGTAATCTTCATTCTGAATCCCTAGAAACTATGCAATCTTCACTCTGAACAGTAGTATCCTTCATTCTGAATCCCTAGAAACTAAGATATCTTCACTCTGAACAGTCGTTTTTTTCATTCTGAATCCCTAGAAACTATGCAATCTTCACTCTGAACAGTCGTTTTCTTCATTCTGAATTCCTATAAACTATGAAATCTTCACTCTGAACAGTAGTATCCTTCTGAATCCCTAGAAACTATGTGTCGCTGACGACAATTTAGGCTTAAAAAACAAAGCGTTGCTAGGTCAATAAATGCTGACTAGCTACGTTATGCAACGCGCCAGCGATGCGCGCTGGTTTAACGATTAAATGGAAAATAGGCTAAGAAGAATAGACTAAGAAAAATATGCTGATCGACGACGGTCAGCAGTTTTAGAGTATAAAATCAATTGAATAAACTAATGAATCGATTATTTGCCAAGAACCAGTTGGTGCGTTATTATTGTGCTTAAGTCGGCGTGTACTGTGCCTGTCTTAAGCTGCTGCTCCGAAAGACACTTTCGTGTGCGCGACAAATGGTGGCTCCAGAGAGGACGCATCAACCAACGGTTCGGCAAGTAGTCAAATAAATCGGGAAATAAAAACCCGAAGTAGTAACAAGCCCGTAGAGGCGTGAATAGACCCCACAGCAACCCAAGCAGGGTTGTGATAGTGAAACAACGGCGACGGACGACGATCCGGCGTAGCCGATATACGACAGCCAGCCCAGGAAGAAGGGCCACGCACCAGTTGCCGACGAAGCAAAACCCGAGAAGCGCCTCGGCGTGAGTGAGTGCAAATAACTGTAAGTGCAACGACACAACAGTGAATAGAACGAGGTCATTACCGCTAGTGAAGTGACGCAATCGAAAGTGAACTCGATACTGCCAACGTATGAGGCAAATGCTGAACTAGTGAAAAGGTGACCAATACGTGTACGCCGCGAGCTTCGAAAGGTGCATCCGTTCTCGCAACACAACATGACACCGTCAGTTTAGCGCCAGTTGAGAAAAAAAAAAAGTAATCGTAAAACGCGTGCGTCGCAAGTATCGGACGTTAACTCCGACGAAACGTGATTATAAAAGTCTGCATAACGAAACACGTGTGCCGCGAGCTAAATATTGCATAAGGCATCCGACGCAGTGCAACGTAGGAAGAGCAAATTGATGAAATTAATTGTGACGAGTGTATCCATCGTGTGTATGACCGTCGTGTGTATGACCGCCGACCCACCGCTAAGAAAACATCGTTCCGGTTGAGTCAACCATCGTTCTCGGTTTGAGGGCAACCGGCACGTAATACAGAAGACGTCGTATTTGATCCTGAGAAGACCAACAAGCAGCAGTGAAGACATCACTCCCGATCCAGCCGTCCCTGACCAGCCGAATAGGAGTTGACTCTGCTGAAGCGGATCTGAACCAGGGTGAGTTCAAGATGGAATATGATTTTAAAAAGAATCCGAATGGGCACTGCAAATTATGCACGAACCCAGATGAGATAGGGAAACTGATAACTTGTATTGATTGCGACAGGTGGTTTCATTTGTCATGCTTAGATATAAAATCACCTGTTAAAGATTTTTTATGCAAAAAGTGTAAAGATAGGGAAGTTGAACGGCAGGATATAGGTCAGCACTAATGCAAACGCAAAAACTGCTGAAAGAAAAAATGACAAATGAAGAAGAAAAAGAAAAAGAAAAAGTAAGAATAGAAGAAGAGCTAAAACGGCTACAAGAAGAGATACAAAACAAAAAATCAGAAGAGGTCAATGAAAAACCAATGACAAGTTTAGACGTAAAACTGTTAACTCAGAGTTTAGACAAAATGGTTCAATCGTTGTGTTCTAAGGACTCGAAAGTAACACTTTCAAAGCTTCCAGATTTCGATGGAAGCTATAAATGCTGGCCTCAATTTAAACAAGCCTACGAAGAAACTTCCCGAGCCTGTAAGTTTTCAAATTTAGAAAACATGAATAGGCTGCAAAGGCATCTGAAAGGCGAAGCACTTCGTGCGGTTAGCGGGTTAATGCTTAACCCAGAAAACGTTCCGCTTGTATTAAACAGGCTCGACAAAATGTTTGGAAATGCTGAAAGCATTTACAAGTCTTTACTGTTAGAATTACTAGCAGTAAAGCACATAACGACAGATAATCCCTCAGCATTTTTAGAATTTTCCAACGCTTTGCGCAATCTCATTGATAACATGGTGTTGTTGAAACAAGAAGGTTTTTTGAATGATCAGAGGCTGCTAAACGATTTGAAATCAAGGTTTTCAACCGAACTTCGGAACGAATGGTTGAAACACACAATAAGTAGGAAACAAGATAATAAGAATCTTACGCTAGAAGACCTAGCAGAATGGCTGAAACCCTCTGAAGAACTGGCCATTATACTGGCCGCGAACGAAGGAGTAGCCAAACAAGAAAGGTCGAACCGTCAAAACATGCAGCATCGTCATAAAGGGCCAGAAAAGGAAACGATATGTCTAATTTGTGGATTTCTTCATGAAACCACTCGTTGCCGACAATTGAACGGTAAGACGCCCGATGAAAAATTATCTCTTTTCATTCGGCATAGAATTTGCACCAATTGCTGCAAGTACAGCAACCATAACGCCCAAAACTGTCGCCTACCACCACAATGTAATGTATACGGTTGCGGCAAAAGGCATCATAGTATGTTTCATAAAAGAAATCTGGTAGAAGGGCAACCTACAAACAAAATAAATTGCCATCAGGAAAAGAATAATCTGTTCTATCAGATCGTGCCCATCACTTTGCACCACAATGAAAGAAAATTCGAAACTTATGCATTCATGGATCCTGGCTCTTCAACTAGCCTCATTTTGGAAAGTGTCCGAAAAGAACTAAACGTTCACGGACCAAAAAGACCGCTAACTCTCTCCTGGACGGACGGAAGCATTCAAAAAGAGACAGAAAGTAGGATAGTTCCCATAACAGTAGAGGGAGCTAACAAAAGAAAATTCCAAGTTAAAGGTCTCAGAAGTGTAAGGGAACTTAACCTTCCCGTTCAAAGCATAGATGCTCCGTTTTTGCAAAGAAAATTTAAACATTTGAAAGGCATTAGTATCTCTAGCTATGCAGATGCGAGGCCTACCGTGCTACTAGGCCTTCCACATTCGTATCTTTGCCATGGTGCAAAATATCGAGAAGGTAGACCAAACGAACCAATTGCCCATGAAACGAGGCTTGGTTGGGTCATTTTTGGGGGAACGAATACGCCAAATGTCACAGAGAACTCATTTGTGATGACAGAGACGTACGAAGAAGAAAACAAGAACATGATGCAAATCTTGCGTGGTTTCTTTTCTACAGAGGAATTTGGAGTTAAACCTACTCCAACCCGTGCCTCTGAAGAAGACAAAAGAGCGTTAAAGATTATGAAAGAAACGCTTAAAAATACTGGCGACGGATACGAAATTGGTTTAGTATGGAAAACCGACAATCCTAAATTGCCAGATAGTTACGGACAAGCGCTTACGCGCTTAAAAAGTCAAGAGAAGGCAATGGAAAGGGATCCAAACTTAAAATCATGGTATCATAAAGAAATAAACGCATACATTGAAAAGGGATATGCACGTAAGGCGACACCAATGGAACTGCTGCAATTGAACGGGAAAATAAACTATATTCCCCACTTTTCCGTGATAAACCATAATAAACCCATTCCCAAACCACGTTTAGTATTCGACGCGGCTGCAAAAAATCAAAATATATCCCTTAATTCTCAACTTCTTTCCGGCCCAGATCTTACTGCGTCCCTGTTCGGAGTGCTAGTCCGCTTCAGGGAACACAAAATAGGCTGTTCAGGAGATATCAAGGAAATGTATCACCAGGTAAAGGTGAGACGGGAAGATCAAGACGCTCAAAGATTTCTATTTCGAGAATCGCCTTCTGACGTTCCTCAAGTTTACGTTATGCAAGTGATGACATTTGGGGCAACTTGTTCACCAACTTGTGCTCAGTTTGTGAAGAACGAGAACGCACTGCGTTACAAAAATATTTATCCCCAGGCAGTAAAAGCGATTATTGAAAATCACTACGTAGATGACTACCTAGATAGTTATCCAGATATTGATACAGCCGTGAATACTATCTCGGAGGTGTGTAAAATACATGATGATGCTAAATTCTTTATGAGAAACTTCTTTTCCAACTCAAAAGAAGTAGAGAAAAGCATTCCAACCACAGGTTATCTGAGAAAAGTGTACTTGGCATAGAGGAGAAAAATCAAAACTTCGATAAAGTGTTGGGATTGATTTGGGACAAAGAGTCTGACGTCTTTGCCTACAAGTTTAAAAGGGCAGATATTAAAAAATTAACGAAACGTCAGATGTTCTCATATATAATGAAAATCTACGATCCTCTAGGTCATCTTGCCAACATTACTGTTGAAGGTAAAATTTTGATGCAAGATCTTTGGAAAACTAAACTAGACTGGGATGACGAAATCACACAGTCCATAAAGGAAAAATGGGAAAACTGGATAAACCGAATCGAAAACTCGATCAACATATCTATACCTAGATGTTTTTCGATTGGAAATAACGTAAAGATCAGGGAGCTCCATACTTTCGTAGACGCGTCGGAAAAAGCCTTTGCCGCGGTTACGTATCTTAGGACAGTCCACGACTTAGGCATCGACATAAGTATCGTGGCCGCAAAATCAAGAGTCGCTCCTACCAAACCACTGTCGATCCCTAGGCTTGAATTGCAAGGGGCAGTGCTAGGCACTCGCCTAAACGAATCAATCAAGAGGGAATTGCGGTTAAAGGTTCAAACAGAATTCTTTTGGACCGATTCAAAAACAGTTCTAGCTTGGCTTAACTCAGAGCCTAGAACATATAATCAGTTCGTAGCCCTGAGAATCGGAGAAATTTTGGAGTTCAACTCTCCGAAGCAGTGGAACTGGGTAGCATCTGCAGAAAACCCTGCTGACGAAGCTACCCCCTTCACTCTGAACAGTCGTTTTCTTCATTCTGAATCGCTAGAAACTAAGATATCTTCACTCTGAACAGTCGTTTTCTACATTCTGAATCCCTAGAAACTATGTAATCTTCACTCTGAACATAAGTATCCTTCTGAATCCCTAGAAACTATGCAATCTTCACTCTGAACAGTCGTTTTCTTCATTCTGAATTCCTATAAACTATGCAAACTTCACTCTGAACAGTCGTATTCTTCATTCTGAATCCATAGAAATAATGAAATCTTCACTCTGAACAGTTGTTTTCTTCATTCTGAATTCCTATAAACTATGCGAACTTCATTCTGCACAGTCGTTATCTTCATTCTGAATCCCTAGAAACTA
This sequence comes from Anopheles merus, assembly GCF_017562075.2. Classification (NCBI taxonomy): domain Eukaryota; kingdom Metazoa; phylum Arthropoda; class Insecta; order Diptera; family Culicidae; genus Anopheles; species Anopheles merus. Next base: position 4,988 of record NW_024428606.1, on the reverse strand, counting down.
TGCAATCTTCACTCTGAACAGTAGTATCCTTCATTCTGAATCCCTAGAAACTAAGATATCTTCACTCTGAACAGTCGTTTTTTTCATTTTGAATCCCTAGAAACTATGCAATCTTCACGTTGAACAGTCGTTTTCTTCATTCTGAATTCCTATAAACTATGCAATCTTCACTCTGAACAGTCGTATTCTTAATTCTAAATCCGTAGAAACTATGAAATCTTCACTCTGAACAGACATATTATTCATTCTGATTTATTTTAAACTAAGATATTTTCACTCTGAACAGTCGTATTCTTCATTCTGAATCCCTAGAAACTATGCAATCTTCACTCTAAACAGTCGTAATCTTCATTCCGAATCCCTAGAAACTATGAATCTTGACTCTTAAAAGACATTTTCTTCAGTCTGAATTCCTATAAACTATAAAATCTTCACTCTGAACAGTAGTATCCTTCTGAATCCCTAGAAACTATGAAATCTTCACTCTGAACAGTCGTAATCTTCATTCTGAATCCCTAGAAACAATGAAATCTTCACTCTGAACAGTAGTATCCTTCTGAATCCCTAGAAACTATGAAATCTTCACTCTGAACAGTCGTAATCTTCATTCTGAATCCCTAGAAACTATGCAATCTTCACTCTGAACAGTCGTAATCTTTATTCTGAATCCATAGAAACTATGAAATCTTCACTCTGAACAGTCGTTTTCTTCATTCTGAAACCCTAGCAACTATAAAATCTTCACTCTGAACAGTCGTTTTCTTCATTCTGAATTCCTATAAACTATGCAATCTCCACTCTGAACAGTCGTATTCTTCATTCTGAATCCATAGAAACTATGAAATCTTCACTCTGAACAGTCGTAATCTTCATTCTGAATTCCTATAAACTATAAAATCTTCACTCTGAACAGTCGTAATCTTCATTCTGAATCCCTAGAAACTATGCAAAGGAAAAATGGGAAACTATTCCATAAAGGAAAAATGGAAAACTGGATAAACCGAATCGAAAACTCGATCAACATATCTATACCTAGATGTTTTTCGATTGGAAATAACGTAAAGATCAGGGAGCTCCATACTTTCGTAGACGCGTCGGAAAAAGCCTTTGCCGCGGTTACGTATCTTAGGACAGTCCACGACTTAGGCATCGACATAAGTATCGTGGCCGCAAAATCAAGAGTCGCTCCTACCAAACCACTGTCGATCCCTAGGCTTGAATTGCAAGGGGCAGTGCTAGGCACTCGCCTAAACGAATCAATCAAGAGGGAATTGCGGTTAAAGGTTCAAACAGAATTCTTTGGACCGATTCAAAACAGTTCTAGCTTGGCTTAACTCAGAGCCTAGAACATATAATCAGTTCGTAGCCCTGAGAATCGGAGAAATTTTGGAGTTCAACTCTCCGAAGCAGTGGAACTGGGTAGCATCTGCAGAAAACCCTGCTGACGAAGCTACAAAAACTTGTAAGAAAAAGTCAATATGGTTAAATGGTCCCGACTTTCTCAAAATTTAGAAATAAAAACACTAACACCAGACATTCCGGACACATTTGAAGACCGGAAAAGGGTAACACTTCGAGAACAGTGGAAAGAATAGATTATGACGCCATTTCCGTCGAATGGTGTTCCAACTGGCACCGTCTAAAACGATCGGTAGCGTACGCACTAAAGTACTTGGATTGGTTAAAAAGTAAGGCTAAATCCCTGTCATTTTCGACAGCAATCGATAAAGCTACCCTTGACTTAGCTGAGCGCCACTTAATAAAAAAGGCTCAATGGGAAAGCTTTCAAACGGAGATGATACAACTCTCATTGAAGAACCCGATTAATGGCAGCAGTAAAGTTAGGTGCCTGTGCCCTATGTTGGACCAAGATGGGATCATGCGTTCTAGAGGAAGACTTGAACACGTTAAATTTCTTCAATTTAACGCACGTAGCCCTATTGTCCTACCAAAAGGGCATCACATTACAAACCTTATCCTACAACATTATCATGAGAGGTACTACCACCAGAAGAGCGAATCAGTGATGGTTGCAGTTCGTCAAAAATTCTGGGTGATAGATCTCAGAAGCAGTCTTAAGCACGTAATAAACAAATGTCAATACTGCAAAAACGCACGAGCTAAACCAATCCCACCAATAATGGCACCACTGCCAACATGTAGAACAGCAGTGTTTAAAAACCATTTACGCATTGTGGAGTAGATTACTTCGGCCCCTATTCGTTACGATAGGCAGACGGTCAGAAAAAAGGTGGGGTGTTATATTTACGTGTTTAACCACAAGAGCAATCCATATAGAAATAGCCATTGATCTAACGGCAAGCACCTTTATTGTTTGCTTAAAAAATTTGCAATACAGAAGAGGAAAGGTATCTTTCCTATACAGCGATAATGGGACCAACTTTGTCGGAGCCGACAATGAGATGAAACAAATAAGATATCGATGTGCCTCAGAAGGCATAGAATGGATCTTTAACCACCAGGCGCCCCTCATTTTGGAGGTGCGTGGGAGCGAATGGTTGGAGAAATCAAGAGTCTGCTTCCCATGGCTGAGAGTTATAAAGAACACGTTCTCAGATCAATACTAACTGAGATAGAGTTCCTAACAAATAATCGACCATTGACTCACTTAACACTAGAACGAGAAGATGACGAGCCCCTAACTCCAGCTCATTTCTTGCTAGGTTGTTCCGGCGAGGCAGAGCCGAATATCTCAGATATCACCAAAACAGAATTGGTACGGTCCGATTGGAAAAGGGCCCAGGCAATCACACAACAATATTGGCGACGGTGGATAGCTGAGTATCTCCCAAAGCTTTCTAAACGAGAGAAGTGGACTCAACCGGCCAAACCATTACAAATAGGCGATATTGTCACGTTTCCCGATGAACAAAGGAAAGGAAAATGGTTTAAAGGCCGAATCTGCGAGCTGGTAACTGGCGTAGACGGACAGACTCGTTCAGCACGAATCAAAGTAGGTAATAATTTAGTTAACAGGCCAACTGTAAAACTAGCAGTACTCGAGGTAAAACGAGATCAAACATTTTCAAATTGGGGAAAAAGGAAAGAAACAAATCTTAACGTTATAAAAGCTAAAGCAGAAGAACTAGCAAGTCAAATACCAAAAGGAAAAAGCTCAAAATTAGGCCCGTATCATGGAGCTCATCCTTAAAATAACAATATACATAGCCGCACTGTTTAGAGTCGAATGCTTATCGATCGTACCTATCCCTGAACCAGGAATATATTTTGATCATATTGGGACACTCCTATTAAAAAAAGGAGCATGGGAAACGACATTCCATACGGGGACACGTCCGGAAATGATACGGATACGTTACAAACGTTGAAAAAACACTTAACCATAGTATTGAACTCCGTTAATAGTACGGACTCTGAACTCTCGGATCTAAAAGTTACACTTCAGCACGAATGCAACCATGCAATTCAACTAATTCAAGGAATAAGTCACAAAAGGACAAAACGCTCCCGGGGAATATTTGGTATACTAAAGATTTCATGTTCGGGGAGACGACATAGACGAGCAATTAGCAGCCTTCAGAGCAGCAGAGGATACAAAAATTACACATGTGTCCGAACGTTTGACCCAAACAAATAAAAAACACAATGAGTTAACAGAAAATTTACGTCACCGAATAGACAAACTCTATGATGGTATAGATGTTCTCAGCAAGGAATTTAAGCATAACAAAAATGAAGTTCTAACAAAGTATATACAAGAAACGATCATGCTTACAACCGCTCTAGTACAAGACATGATAAATAAGTATCACGAAATAGATTCAACCAATTATATTTAGAGGACGAAGAGATGTTAAAACAAACTATAAGAAGAAAGATGGCAAGTCATTATAACGTTTTAGAATACTCGGAAATAACCAATAGGAGAATAGAAGAGGGTGAAATAGTCTTTTCTATCAAAAACATAATTGTATCGATAGAAAATTACGAGATGTTTAAAGTCATAGCCATTCCAAACTTTGCCAATCATACGATTTTAGACATACATGAAAAACAATAGCCATAAACGAAACTAGTTACTTATACCCGAAGGAAATTTTTAAACTGAACGAATCGCACTACATATCTTCTGAGAAAATAATACAACGAGAAACAGACTGCATAGCATCAGCATTACTACACACAGAAAGTGGTACCAGATGTAGTTCAAAGGAAATAGGGCCAGAAGTCACTGAATTTATACAACTTACAAATCCAAACAGTATTCTGTTCTTCTCTACCAACCCTGATAAGATATTACTAAAATGTAACAAACACTCACTACCCCAAGCTGCTCAATCGGAATCATAACCTTGTCACTAGACTGTAGCATTTTGACGAGCAAGTTCGAAATACAACCGACGATGCTAATAAAATCTGAGCAAGTTAGAGCATATTTTAAACCCATGTTAAATTTAAGCATATCAAAAGAAGATAAGTCTAACGAAGTAGAATCGGTAACTAGTAACTATGTACTTTTCTCAATAACCATACTAAGTGTTTCTATTACGGTCATCTTGGTTTCCGCGATGTTAATCAAGAAATATCTAAAACAAAATATTGGTCCTCCTCCATGCAGGCCACCCACTTTAAACCTAGAATTGTAACTCCCCTACGAGGACTTACGGGGGGAGGGATGTCGCTGACGACAATTTAGGCTTAAAAAACAAAGCGTTGCTAGGTCAATAAATGCTGACTAGCTACGTTATGCAACGCGCCAGCGATGCGCGCTGGTTTAACGATTAAATGGAAAATAGGCTAAGAAGAATAGACTAAGAAAAATATGCTGATCGACGACGGTCAGCAGTTTTAGAGTATAAAATCAATTGAATAAACTAATGAATCGATTATTGCCAAGAACCAGTTGGTGCGTATTATTGTGCTTAAGTCGGCGTGTACTGTGCCTGTCTTAAGCTGCTGCTCCGAAAGACACTTTCGTGTGCGCGACACTATGAAATCTTCACTCT
>NW_024428605.1:0-22555 GCF_017562075.2 Anopheles merus | reverse complement strand
CATAGATTTATGCTGTCTGGACAACATAGAGCATAAATTTATGCTACAGAGCCTCCCAACATAGATTATGCTGTCTAGACAACATAGAGCATAAATTTAGCTACAGAGCCTCCGCAACATAGATTTTGCTGTCTGGACAACATAGAGCATAAATTTATGCTACAGAGCCTCTGCAACATAGATTTATGCTGTCTAGACAACATAGAGCATAAATTTATGCTACAGAGCTCTGCAACATAGATTATGCTGTGGACAACAAAGAGCATAAATTTATGCTACAGAGCCTTGCAACATAGATTATGCTGTCTAGACAACAAAGAGCATAAATTTATGCTACAGAGCCTTGCAACATAGATTTATGCTGTCTGGACAACATAGAGCATAAATTTATGCTACAGAGCCTCGCAACATAGATTTATGCTGCTGTCTGACAACATAGAGCATAAATTTATGCTACAGAGCCTCTGCAACATAGATTTTGCTGTCTGGACAACATAGAGCATAAATTTATGCTACAGAGCCTCGCAGCAAATAGATTTATGCTGTCTGGACAACATAGAGCATAAATTTATGCTACAGAGCCTCCGCAACATAGATTTTGCTGTCTGGACAACATAGAGCATAAATTTATGCTACAGAGCCTCCGCATCATAGATTTATGCTGTCTGGACAACATAGAGCATAAATTTATGCTACAGAGCCTCCGCAACATAGATTTATGCTGTCTGGACAACATAGAGCATAAATTTATGCTACAGAGCCTCTGCAACATAGATTTATGCTGTCTGGACAACAAAGAGCATAAATTTATGCTACAGAGCCTCGCAACATAGATTTATGCTGTCTGGAGACAACATAGAGCATAAATTTATGCTACAGAGCCTTCGCAACATAGATTTATGCTGTCTAGACAACATAGAGCATAAATTTATGCTACAGAGCCTTCGCAACATAGATTTATGCTGTCTGGACAACATTAGAGCATAAATTTATGCTACAGAGCCTCTGCAACATAGATTTATGCTGTCTGGACAACATAGAGCATAAATTTATGCTACAGAGCCTCCGCAAAATAGATTTATGCTGTCTGGACAACATAGAGCATAAATTTATGCTACAGAGCCTCTGCAACATAGATTTATGCTGTCTAGACAAATAGAGCATAAATTTATGCTACAGAGCCTTCGCAACATAGATTTATGCTGTCTGGACAAAATAGAGCATAAATTTATGCTACAGAGCCTCCGCAACATAGATTTATGCTGTCTGGACAACATAGAGCATAAATTTATGCTACAGAGCCTCGCAACATAGATTTATGCTGTCTGACAACATAGAGCAAAATTTATGCTACAGAGCCTCGCAAATAGATTTATGCTGTGTCGGACAACATAGAGCATAAATTTATGCTACATAGCCTTCGCAACATAGATTTATGCTGTCTGGACAACATCGAGCATAAATTTATGTTACAGAGCCTTCGCAACATAGATTTATGCTGTCTGGACAACATAGAGCATAAATTTATGCTACAGAGCCTCCGCAACATAGATTTATGCTGTCTGGGACAACATAGAGCATAAATTTATGCTACAGAGCCTCCGCAACATAGATTTATGCTTTCTGGACAACAAAGAGCATAAATTTATGCTACAGAGCCTCCGCAACATAGATTTATGCTTTCGGACAACATAGAGCATAAATTATGCTACAGAGCCTCCGCAACATAGATTTATGCTGTCTTGACAACATAGAGCATAAATTTATGCTACAGAGCCTCCGCAAATAGATTTATGCTGTCGGACAACAATAGCATAAATTTATGCTACAGAGCCTTCGCAACATAGATTTATGCTGTCTGGACAACATAGCGCATAAATTTATGCTACAGAGCCTCCGCACATAGATTTATGCTGTCTGGACAACATAGAGCATAAATTTATGCTACAGCCTCGCAACATAGATTTATGCTGTCTGGACAAATAGAGCTAAATTTATGCTACAGAGCCTCCGCAACATAGATTTATGCTGTCTGGACAAAGTATAGCATAAATTTATGCTACAGAGCCTCCGCAACATAGATTGATGCTGTCTGGACAACATAGAGCATAAATTTATGCTACAGAGCCTCCGCAACATAGATTTATGCTGTCTGGACAACAAATAGCATGAATTTATGCTACAGAGCCTCGCAACATAGATTTATGCTGTTGGACAACATAGAGCATAAATTTATGCTACAGAGCCTTCGCAACATAGATTTATGCTGTCTGGACAACATAGAGCATAAATTTATGCTACAGAGCCTCCGCAACATAGATTTATGCTGTCTGGACAACAAATAGCATAAATTTATGCTACAGAGCCTTGCGCCATAGATTTATGCTGTCTGGACAACATTGAACATAAATTTATGCTACAGAGCCTCCGCATCATAGATTTTTGCTGTCTGGACAACAAAGAGCATAAATTTATGCTACAGAGCCTTCGCAACATAGATTTTGCTGTCTGGACAACATAGAGCATAAATTTATGCTACAGCCCTCCGCAACATAGATTTATGCTGTCTGGACAACATAGAGCATAAATTTATGCTACAGAGCCTCCGCAACATAGATTTATGCTGTCTGGACAACAAGAGCATAAATTTATGCTACAGAGCCTTCGCAACATAGATTTATGCTGTCTGGACAACAAAGAGCATAAATTTATGCTACAGAGCCTCCGCAACATAGATTTATGCTGTCTGGACAACAAAGAGCATAAACTTATGCTACAGAGCCTTCGCAACATAGATTTATGCTGTCTGGACAACATAGAGCATAATTTATGCTACAGAGCCTCTGCAACATAGATTTATGCTGTCTGGACAACATAGAGCATAAATTTATGCTACAGAGCCTCCGCAACATAGATTTATGCTGTCTGGACAACATAGAGCATAAATTTATGCTACAGAGCCTCCGCATCATAGATTTATGCTGTCTGGACAACATAGAGCATAAATTTATGCTACAGAGCCTCGCATCATAGATTTTGCTGTCTGGACAACAAAGAGCATAAATTTATGCTACAGAACCTCCGCAACATAGATTTATGCTGTCTGGACAACATAGAGCATAAATTTATGCTACAGAGCCTCTGCAACATAGATTTATGCTGTCTAGACAACAAAGAGCATAACTTTATGCTACAGAACCTTCGCAACATAGATTTATGCTGTCTAGACAACAAAGAGCATAACTTTATGCTACAGAACCTTCGCAACATAGATTTATGCTGTCTGGACAACATAGAGCATAAATTTATGCTACAGATAACTCCGCAACATAGGTTTATGCTGTCTAGACAACAAAGAGCATAAATTTATGCTACAGAGCCTCCGCAACATAGATTTATGCTGTCTGGACAACAAAGAGCATAATTTATGCTACAGAGCCTCCGCAACATAGATTGATGCTGTCTGGACAACATAGAGCATAAATTTATGCTACAGAGCCTGTGCAGCATAGATTTATGCTGTCTGGACAACATAGAGCATAAATTTATGCTACAGAGCCTCCGCATCATAGATTTTGCTGTCTGGACAACACAGAGCATAACTTAATGCTACAGAACCTTCGCAACATAGATTTATGCTGTGTGGACAACATAGAGCATAAATTTATGCTACAGAGCCTGTGCAGCATAGATTTATGCTGTCTAGACAACAAAGAGCATAAATTTATGCTACAGAGCCTCCGCAACATAGATTTATGCTGTCTTGACAACAAAGAGCATAAATTTATGCTACAGAGCCTCCGCAACATAGATTTATGCTGTCTGGACAACAAATAGCATAAACTTATGCTACAGAGCCTTCGCAACATAGATTTATGCTGTCTGGACAACATTGAACATAAATTTATGCTACAGACTCTCCGCAACATAGATTTATGCTGTCTGGACAACATAGAGCATACATTTATGCTACAGAGCCTATGCAGCATAAATCAAAGCTGTTAAATAAACAAATGGTTTGTTTTTAATACATTGCAGAGCGAAGACAACGTCCTTTGCTTTGTTTCTTGGATTTGTTTCGTCCGGCACCAGGCGTCTCCATCGAATTCCGGTTTGTATTTTCTTTTTCTTCGAACTCATTGTGTCCTCGACGGGTGCTGAACTACATTTTACGCTTGCAAATACCAAGTTCTAGCGAGGTCGCACACACGGGAACTGTGCGCTGCTGTTAGTTTTCGACATGTTAATATTGGCATTTTTGTTAAGAAATCCCAAAAATCGTCAATATCTCGAAAAGTAAGCGTTTTAGAGGAAATTTTGACTTTATGTTGAACGCTTAAAATGACCCCATTTACCCGAAAATGTACTCGAAATGCACTTTCAAGACACTCGATTTCGCCCCAACTCACCCCTAATAGGGTGCAGGGGGTGGGGGTGCCAGGGGGTGCCAGGGGGATGCAAAGGGGTGGGGGGTGTAGAGGGTCACTCACCCTACCCCCTCCCCCCTACCCCACCCTGCCCCCCTTCCCTGTATAACCCCCATATCCAGTCATCTGTCCATATGGTCTACCCAGTCCTTGTTTCTAACTGCATTTTCGGGGCCCGCCTAACGGTTTTTATTCAAAAATTGTACTAACACTTACAGCCGCGGGCTTTTTTTTGCCGGTTTTTCGCCAATAACTCGGAAAGGGTGTGTCCTAGCCAGAAGAGTGATGTATGGGGCGATGGTAGGGCCCGGGGTAATACACCTTCCTCCTCATGCCCCCACCCCTCCGACACCCCCCCCCTCTAGGGGCGAAAAACGCGATTTTTCTATCTTTTGATCGGCGCATGCAAATCAAAAACTTATTTGAAGTTTTCGACGCCTTTTTCCACCAGGAACAACATAATAAAATTTGGTTCATTTCCTGGGCGTCTACATAAGTTACACCCCCCCGCGCGTTTCGTAGAGGGACTTCGGGCCCGATTTTGAGTAATGAGTTTTGCTCGTACATAGGCAAATGATATATGAAATTTGGTCTACTCCGCAAGCCTTTTCAACTGGAGTAATGGATCCGGGATCGGGAAAAGTTTCCGGTGTACCTGTGTGTAAAAGGGTGAAATTTTCACAAAAAAACACGTTTTTCGGCCCGTAGTCGAGCGAGCGGAGTGGTTCCTACGAGGGCGCTTGTAAGACAAAAGTTGCACAACTCGTCAAGACGCATCCGCCGGTATCTGATATAGCGCTATATTAGCTTCCGCTCGTGAGTTACAGCCCTCCAAAGTTGCGATTTTCCGTTTTTCTCTCCGGCAGTATGGGGCAGGGGGTGAGCGGAGGTGCAGTACCCCACAGCGGATAGTACTCGTCAAGACGCTTCCAACGGTACCCTGGGCGCGCTTGTATTAGCTCGCGTTCGAAAGTTATGCTCATATAAAGGGCCATTGCGGGGGTGGAAAATCGCGTTTTTGGCCCACTTTGACCGTGAATACCGTCGAAACGTTGCGTCCGAAGCCATTGCATGCTTTGGCAATCTTGTAGAGCTACTCAAGCGCTATCGAAATTTGTATTCATGCACGTTTCTGTGGTGCAAAACATCGCACAGTATGCGTTTGAAGTGAACAATTTTTTGCTGAAGAATCGCTAATAACAAAAGTGTATCCAACATACGAATTTGAACTTTGGAACAACTTTGGAAGTCATACCAAGTGCATCCAAAGTACCAAAAATCACTTTGAAACAACTTTGGAAGTCATACCAAGTGCATCCACATACTTGCAAACACTTTGACATGACTTCCAACGACATAAAAATTGTAAATTAACAAAGATTTATGCTGTCTGGACAACATAGAGCATAAATTTATGCTACAGAGCCTTCGCAACATAGATTTATGCTGTCTGGACAACATAGAGCATAAATTTATGCTACAGAGCCTTCGCAACATAGATTTATGCTGTCTGGACAACATAGAGCATAAATTTATGCTAAAGAGCCTCTGCAACATAGATTTATGCTGTCTGGACAAAAAAGAGCATAAATTTATGCTACAGAGCCTCCGCAACATAGATTTATGCTGTCTGGACAACATAGAGCATAAATTTATCCTACAGAGCCTCCGCAACATAGATTTATGCTGTCTAGACAACATAGAGCATAAATTTATGCTACAGAGCCTTCGCAACATAGATTTATGCTGTCTGGACAACATAGAGCATAAATTTATGCTACAGAGCCTCTGCAACATAGATTTATGCTGTCTGGACAACATAGAGCATAAATTTATGCTACAGAGCCTCTGCAACATAGATTTATGCTGTCTAGACAACATAGAGCATAAATTTATGCTACAGAGCCTCTGCAACATAGATTTATGCTGTCTGGACAACATAGAGCATAAATTTATGCTACAGAGCCTCCGCAACATAGATTTATGCTGTCTAGACAACATAGAGCATAAATTTATGCTACAGAGCCTCCGTAACATAGATTTATGCTGTCTAGACAACATAGAGCATAAATTTATATTACAGAGCCTCCGCAACATAGATTTATGCTGTCTGGACAACATAGAGCATAAATTTATGCTACAGAGCCTCTGCAACATAGATTTATGCTGTCTAGACAACATAGAGCATAAATTTATGCTACAGAGCCTCTGCAACATAGATTTATGCTGTCTGGACAAAAAAGAGCATAAATTTATGCTACAGAGCCTGTGCAACATAGATTTATGCTGTCTAGACAACATAGAGCATAAATTTATGCTACAGAGCCTCTGCAACATAGATTTATGCTGTCTGGACAACATAGAGCATAAATTTATGCTACAGAGCCTTCGCAACATAGATTTATGCTGTCTGGACAACATAGAGCATAAATTTATGCTACAGAGCCTCTGCAACATAGATTTATGCTGTCTGGACAACATAGAGCATAAATTTATGCTACAGAGCCTGTGCAACATAGATTTATGCTGTCTGGACAACATAGAGCATAATTTATGCTACAGAGCCTCCGCATCATAGATTTTTGCTGTCTGGACAACATAGAGCATAAATTTATGCTACAGAGCCTCCGCAACATAGATTTTTGCTGTCTGGACAACATAGAGCATAAATTATGCTACAGAGCCTCCGCAACATAGATTTATGCTGTCTGGACAACATAGAGCATAAATTTATGCTACAGAGCCTCTGCAACATAGATTTATGCTGTCTTGACAACAAAGAGCATAACTTTATGCTACAGAACCTTCGCAACATAGATTTATGCTGTCTAGACAACAAAGAGCATAACTTTATGCTACAGAACCTTCGCAACATAGATTTATGCTGTCTGGACAACATAGAGCATAAATTTATGCTGCAGAGCCTTCGCAACATAGATTTATGCTGTCTGGACAACATAGAGCATAAATTTATGCTACAGAGCCTCTGCAACATAGATTTATGCTGTCTGGACAACATAGAGCATAAATTTATGCTACAGAGCCTCCGCAACATAGATTTATGCTGTCTGGACAACATAGAGCATAAATTTATGCTACAGAGCCTCTGCAACATAGATTTATGCTGTCTAGACAACATAGAGCATAAATTTATGCTACAGAGCCTTCGCAACATAGATTTATGCTGTCTGGACAACATAGAGCATAAATTTATGCTACAGAGCCTCTGCAACATAGATTTATGCTGTCTGGACAACATAGAGCATAAATTTATGCTACAGAGCCTCCGCAACATAGATTTATGCTGTCTTGACAACATAGAGCATAAATTTATGCTACAGAGCCTCTGCAACATAGATTTATGCTGTCTGGACAACATAGAGCATAAATTTATGCTACAGAGCCTTCGCAACATAGATTTATGCTGTCTAGACAACATCGAGCATAAATTTATGCTACAGAGCCTTCGCAACATAGATTTATGCTGTCTGGACAACATAGCGCATAAATTTATGCTACAGAGCCTCCGCAACATAGATTTATGCTGTCTGGACAACATAAGCATAAATTTATGCTAGCCTCCGCAACATAGATTTATGCTTTCTGGACAACATAGAACATAATTTATGCTACAGAGCCTCCGCAACATAAATTTATGCTGTCTGGACAACATAGAGCATAAATTTATGCTACAGAGCCTCCGCAACATAGATTTATGCTGTCTTGACAACATAGAGCATAAATTTATGCTACAGAGCCTCCGCAACAGAGATTTATGCTTTCTGGACAACATAGAGCATAAATTTATGCTACAGAGCCTTCGCAACATAGATTTATGCTGTCTGGACAACATAGCGCATAAATTTATGCTACAGAGCCTCCGCAACATAGATTTATGCTGTCTGGACAACATAGAGCATAAATTTATGCTACAGAGCCCTCGCAACATAGATTTATGCTGTCTGGACAACAAAGAGCATAAATTTATGCTACAGAGCCTCCGCAACATAGATTTATGCTGTCTGGACAACATAGAGCATAAATTTATGCTACAGAGCCTCCGCAACATAGATTGATGCTGTCTGGACAACATAGAGCATAAATTTATGCTACAGAGCCTCCGCAACATAGATTTATGCTGTCTGGACAACAAATAGCATGAACTTATGCTACAGGGCCTTCGCAACATAGATTTATGCTGTCTGGACAACATAGAGCATAAATTTATGCTACAGAGCCTTCGCAACATAGATTTATGCTGTCTGGACAACATAGAGCATAAATTTATGCTACAGAGCCTCCGCAACATAGATTTATGCTGTCTGGACAACAAATAGCATGAACTTATGCTACAGAGCCTTCGCAACATAGATTTATGCTGTCTGGACAACATTGAACATAAATTTATGCTACAGAGCCTCCGCATCATAGATTTTTGCTGTCTGGACAACAAAGAGCATAAATTTATGCTACAGAGCCTTCGCAACATAGATTTATGCTGTCTGGACAACAAGGAGCATAAATTTATGCTACAGAGCCTCCGCAACATAGATTTATGCTGTCTGGACAACATAGAGCATAAATTTATGCTACAGAGCCTCCGCAACATAGATTTATGCTGTCTGGACAACATAGAGCATAAATTTATGCTACAGAGCCTTCGCAACATAGATTTATGCTGTCTGGACAACAAAGAGCATAAATTTATATTACAGAGCCTCGCAACATAGATTTATGCTGTCTGGACAACATAGAGCATAAACTTATGCTACAGAGCCTTCGCAACATAGATTTATGCTGTCTGGACAACATAGAGCATAAATTTATGCTACAGAGCCTCCGCAACATAGATTTTGCTGTCTGGACAACATAGAGCATAAATTTATGCTACAGAGCCTCCGCAACATAGATTTATGCTGTCTGGACAACATAGAGCATAAATTTATGCTACAGAGCCTCCGCAGCATAGATTTTTGCTGTCTGGACAACATAGAGCATAAATTTATGCTACAGAGCCTCCGCATCATAGATTTTTGCTGTCTGGACAACAAAGAGCATAAATTTATGCTACAGAACCTCCGCAACATAGATTTATGCTGTCTGGACAACATAGAGCATAAATTTATGCTACAGAGCCTCTGCAACATAGATTTATGCTGTCTAGACAACAAAGAGCATAACTTTATGCTACAGAACCTTCGCAACATAGATTTATGCTGTCTAGACAACAAAGAGCATAACTTTATGCTACAGAACCTTCGCAACATAGATTTATGCTGTCTGGACAACATAGAGCATAAATTTATGCTACAGATAACTCCGCAACATAGGTTTATGCTGTCTAGACAACAAAGAGCATAAATTTATGCTACAGAGCCTCCGCAACATAGATTTATGCTGTCTGGACAACAAAGAGCATAAATTTATGCTACAGAGCCTCCGCAACATAGATTGATGCTGTCTGGACAACATAGAGCATAAATTTATGCTACAGAGCCTGTGCAGCATAGATTTATGCTGTCTGGACAACATAGAGCATAAATTTATGCTACAGAGCCTCCGCATCATAGATTTTTGCTGTCTGGACAACACAGAGCATAACTTAATGCTACAGAACCTTCGCAACATAGATTTATGCTGTGTGGACAACATAGAGCATAAATTTATGCTACAGAGCCTGTGCAGCATAGATTTATGCTGTCTAGACAACAAAGAGCATAAATTTATGCTACAGAGCCTCCGCAACATAGATTTATGCTGTCTTGACAACAAAGAGCATAAATTTATGCTACAGAGCCTCCGCAACATAGATTTATGCTGTCTGGACAACAAATAGCATAAACTTATGCTACAGAGCCTTCGCAACATAGATTTATGCTGTCTGGACAACATTGAACATAAATTTATGCTACAGACTCTCCGCAACATAGATTTATGCTGTCTGGACAACATAGAGCATACATTTATGCTACAGAGCCTATGCAGCATAAATCAAAGCTGTTAAATAAACAAATGGTTTGTTTTTAATACATTGCAGAGCGAAGACAACGTCCTTTGCTTTGTTTCTTGGATTTGTTTCGTCCGGCACCAGGCGTCTCCATCGAATTCCGGTTTGTATTTTTCTTTTTCTTCGAACTCATTGTGTCCTCGACGGGTGCTGAACTACATTTTACGCTTGCAAATACCAAGTTCTAGCGAGGTCGCACCACGGGAACTGTGCGCTGCTGTTAGTTTTCGACATTTATGCAATATTGGCATTTTTGTTAAGAAATCCCAAAAATCGTCAATATCTCGAAAAGTAAGCGTTTTAGAGGAAATTTTGACTTTATGTTGAACGCTTAAAATGACCCCATTTACCCGAAAATGTACTCGAAATGCACTTTCAAGACACTCGATTTCGCCCCAACTCACCCCCTAATAAGGGTGCAGGGGGGTGCCAGGGGGTGCCAGGGGGATGCAAAGGGGTGGGGGGTGTAGAGGGTCACTCACCCTACCCCCTCCACCCCCTACCCCACCCCTGCCCCCCTTCCCTGTATAACCCCCATATCCAGTCATCTGTCCATATGGTCTACCCAGTTCCTTGTTTTCTAACTGCATTTTCGGGGCCCGCCTAACGGTTTTTATTCAAAAATTGTACTAACACTTACAGCCGCGGGCTTTTTTTTGCCGGTTTTTCGCCAATAACTCGGAAAGGGTGTGTCCTAGCCAGAAGTGATGTATGGGGCGATGGTAGGGCCCGGGGTAATACACCTTCCCTCCTCATGCCCCCACCCCCTCCGACCACCCCCCTCCCCTCTAGGGGCGAAAAACGCGATTTTTCTATCTTTTGATCGGCGCATGCAAATCAAAAACTTATTTGAAGTTTTCGACGCCTTTTTCCACCAGGAACAACATAATAAAATTTGGTTCATTTTCCTGGGCGTCTACATAAGTTACACCCCCCCGCGCGTTTCGTAGAGGGACTTCGGGCCCGATTTTGAGTAATGAGTTTTGCTCGTACATAGGCAAATGATATATGAAATTTGGTCTACTCCGCAAGCCCTTTTCAACTGGAGTAATGGATCCGGGATCGGGAAAAGTTTCCGGTGTACCTGTGTGTAAAAGGGTGAAATTTTCACAAAAAAACACGTTTTTCGGCCCGTAGTCGAGCGGAGTGGTTCCTACGAGGGCGCTTGTAAGACAAAAGTTGCACAACTCGTCAAGACGCATCCGCCGGTATCTGATATAGCGCTATATTAGCTTCCGCTCGTGAGTTACAGCCCTCCAAAGTTGCGATTTTCCGTTTTTCCTCTCCGGCAGTATGGGGCAGGGGGTGAGCGGAGGTGCAGTACCCCACCAGCGGATAGTACTCGTCAAGACGCTTCCAACGGTACCCTGGGCGCGCTTGTATTAGCTCGCGTTCGAAAGTTATGCTCATATAAAGGGCCATTGCGGGGGTGGAAAATCGCGTTTTTGGCCCACTTTGACCGTGAATACCGTCGAAACGTTGCGTCCGAAGCCATTGCATGCTTTGGCAATCTTGTAGAGCTACTCAAGCGCTATCGAAATTTGTATTCATGCACGTTTCTGTGGTGCAAAACATTCGCACAGTATGCGTTTGAAGTGAACAATTTTTTGCTGAAGAATCGCTAATAACAAAAGTGTATCCAACATACGAATTTGAACTTTGGAACAACTTTGGAAGTCATACCAAGTGCATCCAAAGTACCAAAAATCACTTTGAAACAACTTTGGAAGTCATACCAAGTGCATCCAACATACTTGCAAACACTTTGACATGACTTCCAACGACATAAAAATTGTAAATTAACAAAGATTTATGCTGTCTGGACAACATAGAGCATAAATTTATGCTACAGAGCCTTCGCAACATAGATTTATGCTGTCTGGACAACATAGAGCATAAATTTATGCTACAGAGCCTTCGCAACATAGATTTATGCTGTCTGGACAACATAGAGCATAAATTTATGCTAAAGAGCCTCTGCAACATAGATTTATGCTGTCTGGACAAAAAAGAGCATAAATTTATGCTACAGAGCCTCCGCAACATAGATTTATGCTGTCTTGACAACATAGAGCATAAATTTATCCTACAGAGCCTCCGCAACATAGATTTATGCTGTCTAGACAACATAGAGCATAAATTTATGCTACAGAGCCTTCGCAACATAGATTTATGCTGTCTGGACAACATAGAGCATAAATTTATGCTACAGAGCCTCTGCAACATAGATTTATGCTGTCTGGACAAAAAAGAGCATACATTTATGCTACAGAGCCTCTGCAACATAGATTTATGCTGTCTAGACAACATAGAGCATAAATTTATGCTACAGAGCCTCTGCAACATAGATTTATGATGTCTGGACAACATAGAGCATAAATTTATGCTACAGAGCCTCCGCAACATAGATTTATGCTGTCTAGACAACATAGAGCATAAATTTATGCTACAGAGCCTCCGTAACATAGATTTATGCTGTCTAGACAACATAGAGCATAAATTTATATTACAGAGCCTCCGCAACATAGATTTATGCTGTCTGGACAACATAGAGCATAAATTTATGCTACAGAGCCTCTGCAACATAGATTTATGCTGTCTAGACAACATAGAGCATAAATTTATGCTACAGAGCCTCTGCAACATAGATTTATGCTGTCTGGACAAAAAAGAGCATAAATTTATGCTACAGAGCCTGTGCAACATAGATTTATGCTGTCTAGACAACATAGAGCATAAATTTATGCTACAGAGCCTCTGCAACATAGATTTATGCTGTCTGGACAACATAGAGCATAAATTTATGCTACAGAGCCTTCGCAACATAGATTTATGCTGTCTTGACAACATAGAGCATAAATTTATGCTACAGAGCCTCTGCAACATAGATTTTTGCTGTCTGGACAACATAGAGCATAAATTTATGCTACAGAGCCTGTGCAGCATAGATTTATGCTGTCTGGACAACATAGAGCATAAATTTATGCTACAGAGCCTCCGCATCATAGATTTTTGCTGTCTGGACAACATAGAGCATAAATTTATGCTACAGAGCCTCCGCATCATAGATTTTTGCTGTCTGGACAACAAAGAGCATAAATTTATGCTACAGAACCTCCGCAACATAGATTTATGCTGTCTGGACAACATAGAGCATAAATTTATGCTACAGAGCCTCTGCAACATAGATTTATGCTGTCTAGACAACAAAGAGCATAACTTTATGCTACAGAACCTTCGCAACATAGATTTATGCTGTCTAGACAACAAAGAGCATAACTTTATGCTACAGAACCTTCGCAACATAGATTTATGCTGTCTGGACAACATAGAGCATAAATTTATGCTGCAGAGCCTCTGCAACATAGATTTATGCTGTCTGGACAACATAGAGCATAAATTTATGCTACAGAGCCTCTGCAACATAGATTTATGCTGTCTGGACAACATAGAGCATAAATTTATGCTACAGAGCCTCCGCAACATAGATTTATGCTGTCTGGACAACATAGAGCATAAATTTATGCTACAGAGCCTCTGCAACATAGATTTATGCTGTCTAGACAACATAGAGCATAAATTTATGCTACAGAGCCTTCGCAACATAGATTTATGCTGTCTGGACAACATAGAGCATAAATTTATGCTACAGAGCCTCTGCAACATAGATTTATGCTGTCTGGACAACATAGAGCAAAAATTTATGCTACAGAGCCTCCGCAACATAGATTTATGCTGTCTTGACAACATAGAGCATAAATTTATGCTACAGAGCCTCTGCAACATAGATTTATGCTGTCTGGACAACATAGAGCATAAATTTATGCTACAGAGCCTTCGCAACATAGATTTATGCTGTCTAGACAACATCGAGCATAAATTTATGCTACAGAGCCTTCGCAACATAGATTTATGCTGTCTGGACAACATAGCGCATAAATTTATGCTACAGAGCCTCCGCAACATAGATTTATGCTGTCTGGACAACATAAAGCATAAATTTATGCTACATAGCCTCCGCAACATAGATTTATGCTTTCTGGACAACATAGAACATAAATTTATGCTACAGAGCCTCCGCAACATAAATTTATGCTGTCTGGACAACATAGAGCATAAATTTATGCTACAGAGCCTCCGCAACATAGATTTATGCTGTCTTGACAACATAGAGCATAAATTTATGCTACAGAGCCTCCGCAACAGAGATTTATGCTTTCTGGACAACATAGAGCATAAATTTATGCTACAGAGCCTTCGCAACATAGATTTATGCTGTCTGGACAACATAGCGCATAAATTTATGCTACAGAGCCTCCGCAACATAGATTTATGCTGTCTGGACAACATAGAGCATAAATTTATGCTACAGAGCCCTCGCAACATAGATTTATGCTGTCTGGACAACAAAGAGCATAAATTTATGCTACAGAGCCTCCGCAACATAGATTTATGCTGTCTGGACAACAAAGAGCATAAATTTATGCTACAGAGCCTCCGCAACATAGATTGATGCTGTCTGGACAACATAGAGCATAAATTTATGCTACAGAGCCTCCGCAACATAGATTTATGCTGTCTGGACAACAAATAGCATGAACTTATGCTACAGGGCCTTCGCAACATAGATTTATGCTTTCTGGACAACATAGAGCATAAATTTATGCTACAGAGCCTCCGCAACATAGATTTATGCTGTCTGGACAACATAGAGCATAAATTTATGCTACAGAGCCTCCGCAACATAGATTTATGCTGTCTGGACAACAAATAGCATGAACTTATGCTACAGAGCCTTCGCAACATAGATTTATGCTGTCTGGACAACATTGAACATAAATTTATGCTACAGAGCCTCCGCATCATAGATTTTTGCTGTCTGGACAACAAAGAGCATAACTTTATGCTACAGAACCTTCGCAACATAGATTTATGCTGTCTGGACAACATAGAGCATAAATTTATGCTACATAGCCTCCGCAACATAGATTTATGCTGTCTGGACAACATAGAGCATAAATTTATATTACAGAGCCTCCGCAGCAAAGATTTATGCTGTCTGGACAACATAGAGCATAAATTTATGCTACGGAGCCTTCGCAACATAGATTTATGCTGTCTGGACAACAAAGAGCATAAATTTATATTACAGAGCCTCCGCAACATAGATTTATGCTGTCTGGACAACAAAGAGCATAAACTTATGCTACAGAGCCTTCGCAACATAGATTTATGCTGTCTGGACAACATAGAGCATAAATTTATGCTACAGAGCCTCTGCAACATAGATTTTTGCTGTCTGGACAACATAGAGCATAAATTTATGCTACAGAGCCTGTGCAGCATAGATTTATGCTGTCTGGACAACATAGAGCATAAATTTATGCTACAGAGCCTCCGCATCATAGATTTTTGCTGTCTGGACAACATAGAGCATAAATTTATGCTACAGAGCCTCCGCATCATAGATTTTTGCTGTCTGGACAACAAAGAGCATAAATTTATGCTACAGAACCTCCGCAACATAGATTTATGCTGTCTGGACAACATAGAGCATAAATTTATGCTACAGAGCCTCTGCAACATAGATTTATGCTGTCTAGACAACAAAGAGCATAACTTTATGCTACAGAACCTTCGCAACATAGATTTATGCTGTCTAGACAACAAAGAGCATAACTTTATGCTACAGAACCTTCGCAACATAGATTTATGCTGTCTGGACAACATAGAGCATAAATTTATGCTACAGATAACTCCGCAACATAGGTTTATGCTGTCTAGACAACAAAGAGCATAAATTTATGCTACAGAGCCTCCGCAACATAGATTTATGCTGTCTGGACAACAAAGAGCATAAATTTATGCTACAGAGCCTCCGCAACATAGATTGATGCTGTCTGGACAACATAGAGCATAAATTTATGCTACAGAGCCTGTGCAGCATAGATTTATGCTGTCTGGACAACATAGAGCATAAATTTATGCTACAGAGCCTCCGCATCATAGATTTTGCTGTCTGGACATAACTACAGAGCATAACTTATTTATGCTACAGAGCCTCCGCAACATAGATTTATGCTGTCTTGACAACAAGAGCATAAATTTATGCTACAGAGCCTCCGCAACATAGATTTATGCTGTCTGGACAACAAAGAACATTAAAGATTTATGGACAACATTGAACATAAATTTATGCTACAGACTCTCCGCAACATAGATTTATGCTGTCTGGACAACATAGAGCATACATTTATGCTACAGAGCCTATGCAGCATAAATCAAAGCTGTTAAATAAACAAATGGTTTGTTTTTAATACATTGCAGAGCGAAGACAACGTCCTTTGCTTTGTTTCTTGGATTTGTTTCGTCCGGCACCAGGCGTCTCCATCGAATTCCGGTTTGTATTTTTCTTTTTCTTCGAACTCATTGTGTCCTCGACGGGTGCTGAACTACATTTTACGCTTGCAAATACCAAGTTCTAGCGAGGTCGCACCACGGGAACTGTGCGCTGCTGTTAGTTTTCGACATTTATGCAATATTGGCATTTTTGTTAAGAAATCCCAAAATCGTCAATATCTCGAAAAGTAAGCGTTTTAGAGGAAATTTTGACTTTATGTTGAACGCTTAAAATGACCCCATTTACCCGAAAATGTACTCGAAATGCACTTTCAAGACACTCGATTTCGCCCCAACTCACCCCCTAATAAGGGTGCAGGGGGGTGCCAGGGGGTGCCAGGGGGATGCAAAGGGGTGGGGGGTGTAGAGGGTCACTCACCCTACCCCCTCCACCCCCTACCCCACCCCTGCCCCCCTTCCCTGTATAACCCCCATATCCAGTCATCTGTCCATATGGTCTACCCAGTTCCTTGTTTTCTAACTGCATTTTCGGGGCCCGCCTAACGGTTTTTATTCAAAAATTGTACTAACACTTACAGCCGCGGGCTTTTTTTTGCCGGTTTTTCGCCAATAACTCGAAAAGGGTGTGTCCTAGCCAGAAGTGATGTATGGGGCGATGGTAGGGCCCGGGGTAATACACCTTCCCTCCTCATGCCCCCACCCCCTCCGACCACCCCCCTCCCCTCTAGGGGCGAAAAACGCGATTTTTCTATCTTTTGATCGGCGCATGCAAATCAAAAACTTATTTGAAGTTTTCGACGCCTTTTTCCACCAGGAACAACATAATAAAATTTGGTTCATTTTCCTGGGCGTCTACATAAGTTACACCCCCCCGCGCGTTTCGTAGAGGGACTTCGGGCCCGATTTTGAGTAATGAGTTTTGCTCGTACATAGGCAAATGATATATGAAATTTGGTCTACTCCGCAAGCCCTTTTCAACTGGAGTAATGGATCCGGGATCGGGAAAAGTTTCCGGTGTACCTGTGTGTAAAAGGGTGAAATTTTCACAAAAAAAACACGTTTTTCGGCCCGTAGTCGAGCGGAGTGGTTCCTACGAGGGCGCTTGTAAGACAAAAGTTGCACAACTCGTCAAGACGCATCCGCCGGTATCTGATATAGCGCTATATTAGCTTCCGCTCGTGAGTTACAGCCCTCCAAAGTTGCGATTTTCCGTTTTTCCTCTCCGGCAGTATGGGGCAGGGGGTGAGCGGAGGTGCAGTACCCCACCAGCGGATAGTACTCGTCAAGACGCTTCCAACGGTACCCTGGGCGCGCTTGTATTAGCTCGCGTTCGAAAGTTATGCTCATATAAAGGGCCATTGCGGGGGTGGAAAATCGCGTTTTTGGCCCACTTTGACCGTGAATACCGTCGAAACGTTGCGTCCGAAGCCATTGCATGCTTTGGCAATCTTGTAGAGCTACTCAAGCGCTATCGAAATTTGTATTCATGCACGTTTCTGTGGTGCAAAACATTCGCACAGTATGCGTTTGAAGTGAACAATTTTTTGCTGAAGAATCGCTAATAACAAAAGTGTATCCAACATACGAATTTGAACTTTGGAACAACTTTGGAAGTCATACCAAGTGCATCCAAAGTACCAAAAATCACTTTGAAACAACTTGGAAGTCATACCAAGTGCATCCAACATACTTGCAAACACTTTGACATGACTTCCAACGACATAAAAATTGTAAATTAACAAAGATTTATGCTGTCTGGACAACATAGAGCATAAATTTATGCTACAGAGCCTTCGCAACATAGATTTATGCTGTCTGGACAACATAGAGCATAAATTTATGCTACAGAGCCTTCGCAACATAGATTTATGCTGTCTGGACAACATAGAGCATAAATTTATGCTAAAGAGCCTCTGCAACATAGATTTATGCTGTCTGGACAAAAAAGAGCATAAATTTATGCTACAGAGCCTCCGCAACATAGATTTATGCTGTCTTGACAACATAGAGCATAAATTTATCCTACAGAGCCTCCGCAACATAGATTTATGCTGTCTAGACAACATAGAGCATAAATTTATGCTACAGAGCCTTCGCAACATAGATTTATGCTGTCTGGACAACATAGAGCATAAATTTATGCTACAGAGCCTCTGCAACATAGATTTATGCTGTCTGGACAAAAAAGAGCATACATTTATGCTACAGAGCCTCTGCAACATAGATTTATGCTGTCTAGACAACATAGAGCATAAATTTATGCTACAGAGCCTCTGCAACATAGATTTATGATGTCTGGACAACATAGAGCATAAATTTATGCTACAGAGCCTCCGCAACATAGATTTATGCTGTCTAGACACATAGAGCATAAATTTATGCTACAGAGCTCCGTAACATAGATTTATGCTGTCTAGACAACATAGAGCATAAATTTATATTACAGAGCCTCCGCACATAGATTTATGCTGTCTGGACAACATAGAGCATAAATTTATGCTACAGAGCCTCTGCAACATAGATTTATGCTGTAGACAACCATAGCAGCATAATTTATGCTACAGAGCTCTGCAACATAGATTTATGCTGTCTGGACAAAAAAGAGCATAAATTTATGCTACAGAGCCTGTGCACATAGATTTATGCTGTCTAGACAACATAGAGCATAAATTTATGCTACAGAGCCTCTGCAACATAGATTTATGCTGTCTGGACAACATAGAGCATAAATTTATGCTACAGAGCCTTCGCAACATAGATTTATGCTGTCTTGACAACATAGAGCATAAATTTATGCTACAGAGCCTCTGCAACATAGATTTTTGCTGTCTGGACAACATAGAGCATAAATTTATGCTACAGAGCCTGGCAGCATAGATTTATGCTGTCTGGAAACATAGAGCAATTTATGCTACAGAGCCTCCGCATCATAGATTTTTGCTGTCTGGACAACATAGAGCATAAATTTATGCTACAGAGCCTCCGCATCATAGATTTTTGCTGTCTGGACAACAAAGAGCATAAATTTATGCTACAGAACCTCCGCAACATAGATTTATGCTGTCTGGACACATAGAGCATAAATTTATGCTACAGAGCCTCTGCAACATAGATTTATGCTGTCTAGACAACAAAGAGCATAACTTTATGCTACAGAACCTTCGCAACATAGATTATGCTGTCTAGACAACAAAGAGCATAACTTTATGCTACAGAACCTTCGCAACATAGATTATGCTGTCTGGACAACATAGAGCATAAATTTATGCTGCAGAGCCTCTGCAACATAGATTTATGCTGTCTGGACAACATAGAGCATAAATTTATGCTACAGAGCCTCTGCAACATAGATTTATGCTGTCTGGACAACATAGAGCATAAATTTATGCTACAGAGCCTCCGCAACATAGATTTATGCTGTCTGGACAACATAGAGCATAAATTTATGCTACAGAGCCTCTGCAACATAGATTTATGCTGTCTAGACAACATAGAGCATAAATTTATGCTACAGAGCCTTCGCAACATAGATTTATGCTGTCTGGACAACATAGAGCATAAATTTATGCTACAGAGCCTCTGCAACATAGATTTATGCTGTCTGGACAACATAGAGCAAAAATTTATGCTACAGAGCCTCCGCAACATAGATTTATGCTGTCGACAACATAGAGCATAAATTTATGCTACAGAGCCTCTGCAAATAGATTTATGCTGTCTGGACAACATAGAGCATAATTTATGCTACAGAGCCTTCGCAACATAGATTTATGCTGTCTAGACAACATCGAGCATAAATTTATGCTACAGAGCCTTCGCAACATAGATTTATGCTGTCTGGACAACATAGCGCATAAATTTATGCTACAGAGCCTCCGCAACATAGATTTATGCTGTCTGGACAACATAAAGCATAAATTTAGCTACATAGCCTCCGCAACATAGATTATGCTTCTGGACAACATAGAACATAATTTATGCTACAGAGCCTCCGCAACATAATTTATGCTGTCTGGACAACATAGAGCATAAATTTATGCTACAGAGCCTCCGCAACATAGATTTATGCTGTCTTGACAACATAGAGCATAAATTTGCTACAGAGCCTCCGCAACAGAGATTTATGCTTTCTGGACAACATAGAGCATAAATTTATGCTACAGAGCCTTCGCAACATAGATTTATGCTGTCTGGACAACATAGCGCATAAATTTATGCTACAGAGCCTCCGCAACATAGATTTATGCTGTCTGGACAACATAGAGCATAAATTTATGCTACAGAGCCCTCGCAACATAGATTTATGCTGTCTGGACAACAAAGAGCATAAATTTATGCTACAGAGCCTCCGCAACATAGATTTATGCTGTCTGGACAACAAAGAGCATAAATTTATGCTACAGAGCCTCCGCAACATAGATTGATGTGTCTGGACAACATAGAGCATAAATTTATGCTACAGAGCCTCCGCAACATAGATTTATGCTGTTCTGGACAACAAATAGCATGAACTTATGCTACAGGGCCTTCGCAACATAGATTTATGCTTTCTGGACAACATAGAGCATAATTTTGCTACAGAGCCTCCGCAACATAGATTTATGCTGTCTGGAACATAGAGCATAAATTTATGCTACAGAGCCTCCGCAACATAGATTTATGCTGTCTGGACAACAAATAGCATGAACTTATGCTACAGAGCCTTCGCAACATAGATTTATGCTGTCTGGACAACATTGAACATAAATTTATGCTACAGAGCCTCCGCATCAGATTTTTGCTGTCTGGACAACAAAGAGCATAACTTTATGCTACAGAACCTTCGCAACATAGATTTATGCTGTCTGGAAACATAGAGCATAAATTTATGCTACATAGCCTCCGCAACATAGATTTATGCTGTCTGGACAACATAGAGCATAAATTATATTACAGAGCCTCCGCAGCAAGATTTATGCTGTCTGGACAACATAGAGCATAAATTTATGCTACGGAGCTTCGCAACATAGATTTATGCTGTCTGGACAACAAAGAGCATAAATTTATATTACAGAGCCTCCGCAACATAGATTTATGCTGTCTGGACAACAAAGAGCATAAACTTATGCTACAGAGCCTCGCAACATAGATTTATGCTGTCTGGACAACATAGAGCATAAATTTATGCTACAGAGCCTCTGCAACATAGATTTTTGCTGTCCTGGACAACATAGAGATCAAATTTTATGCTACAGAGCCTGTGCAGCATAGATTTATGCTGTCTGGACAACATAGAGCATAAATTTATGCTACAGAGCCTCCGCATCATAGATTTTTGCTGTCTGGACAACATAGAGCATAATTTATGCTACAGAGCCTCCGCATCATAGATTTTTGCTGTCTGGACAACAAAGAGCATAAATTTATGCTACAGAACCTCCGCAACATAGATTTATGCTGTCTGGACAACATAGAGCATAAATTTATGCTACAGAGCCTCTGCAACATAGATTTATGCTGTCTAGACAACAAAGAGCATAACTTTATGCTACAGAACCTTCGCAACATAGATTTATGCTGTCTAGACAACAAAGGCATAACTTATGCTACAGAACCTTCGCAACATAGATTTATGCTGTCTGGACAACATAGAGCATAAATTTATGCTACAGAACTCCGCAACATAGGTTTATGCTGTCTAGACAACAAAGAGCATAAATTTATGCTACAGAGCCTCCGCAACATAGATTTATGCTGTCTGGACAACAAAGAGCATAAATTT